>NC_081574.1:2283319-2322696 GCF_022355385.1 Mustela nigripes | reverse complement strand
GTGCGGCGGGGACACCGTGCGGTGAGCAGGAGCGGCGGGGACACCGGCGCGGTGACAGGTGCGGCGGGGACACCGTGCGGTGAGCAGGTGCGGCGGGGACACCGTGCGGTGAGCAGGAGCGGCGGGGACACCGGCGCGGTGACAGGTGCGGCGGGGACACCGTGCGGTGAGCAGGTGCGGCGGGGACACCGTGCGGTGAGCAGGAGCGGCGGGGACACCGGCGCGGTGACAGGTGCGGCGGGGACACCGTGCGGTGAGCAGGTGCGGCGGGGACACCGTGCGTGCGCCCTCCCTGAACCAGGGTCGCCAGAGGTGGTCGATCTCGGAATGCCCCGTGTCCGCAACGCAGTAAAACGGGCCGCGCCGGGCTCGGCTCAGCCTCCTCCGGGGACGCGGTGCCGCCGCCGGACCACGCGACGAGTAAATGGGTCGTGACCCTCCGGCTCCGGCCCAGGGACGCCGCCGGCGCCTTCCCTCCCCGGGGCAGCGTGGGGTTCCCGGGGTTTGGGCGTTTGTGGACGTGCCGTGTTCTCCGGGTCTTGGCGCTCGTAGACTCTTGCTGTTCATTGTTCTTGCTTTTCTTTTGCGTAAATGCCTTTGGTTTCTAGCGTTTGGGACTGTTTTAATACTTTTAACTGTCCTTCGTCTACGTCTGAGTATTGACATTGCTTAGTTAAGGCTGACGCTAGCTTGAGTCCCGACCACGCTCTTCCAAGAGACTTGACCTTCTTTAATAAGGAGAACTAAGGGTTTTTTTTGTGTTTTTTTTTTCTTTCTTTTTCTTTTTTTTAAATTTGGGGATGACACGGATGTGCTTGTCCTTCAGCTCTGCCTCTCCCGCTCTCTCAAAAACCCACATGCGCACGTACAGACACACAAACACACCACGTTCATCTGCACACAGTAAACACGCATCTCCAGTGCTCACTCAGAGAAAGCTTTACTGTTTAATTTTTCTTTTTTTTTTTTTTAAAGATTTTATTTGTTTATTATTTGACAGAGAGGGAGAGAGATCACAAGCAGGCAGAGAGACAGGCAGAGACAGGGAGAAGCAGGTTCCCTGCCAAGCAGAGAGCCTGATGCGGGGCTCGATCCCAGGACCCAGGGATCATGACCTGAGCCGAAGGCAGAGGCTTTAACTTAACACTGAGCCACCCAGGCGCCCCTGATTGATTTTTCTTATTAATCCATTGGAATGAGCTCACCCATGTCATCTACAGGTCTTACAGCATTGACTCTCTGTTCCCAGCTGTCTGTGTCATGTCACATGTCTGTAATTACAACGCATCCATTTTGTGGGACCATCACATGTAGGACTCTGTCTCCGTCTACATAACTATGCAACACTGGAGTGGAAAGGCATTTAGTGGATACTCTTCGCATTGAGAAAGTTACCAGAAGTGACAGAAGAGATCTGTGACCCATGTTTTCACAAAATGCCAATTTCTTCCCAGTGTGGGTTCATGTTGGTGAAAATGCTGGCCAGCATTGCATCCACGGGTCCTATACACAATGGACTGGATGTCTGTGTCCCCAGAATTTACATTTTGAGACCTAACCTTCAACATGTCAGGAGGTGGCGAGGTCATGAAGTGGGGCCCTCCTGAGAGGATCATTCCTGAATCGGAAGAGGCAGGTGGACTGGCCAGCGCTCTTTCCACCGTGTGAAGACCCTGAGAGAAAGCAGCCTTCCCTCAACCAGCAAGACGCCCTCAGGAGAACCCAGCACTCCTGCACCTGATCCCAGACTTCCAGCCCCTAAATCTGTGTTATTTGAGTGGCCAGTGAACAGTGACTTCTAGAGTGCTGAGCTCAGCCCCTACCAATGTTCACTCCCCCCCACACACACGTCAGCCCTCCGCTGCGACTCGCCCCTCTGACGGGTGTCTAGGTCGTGGCTTACTCTACGTCAGGGTTCCAATTCGTCCTTCTAAACCAAAGGGACACGTTATAGATCAGAGGAGTATTTTGTTAATCCATTGTGATAGTGTCCCAATTAACCTAAATCATATCTATCTTACTTAATTTGCTATTTTCTTACTGTTGGATAAAAATGATTTATTTTCCTGTTTTTTCTTAACTTTCTAAATTCAGAGGCTCAAAAATGATAGTTTCTTTCTGCTGGTATTTTTACAACCATATGTGATTGTAAACAGTGTGTAAGCAGAGAATGAGCCCATATATTCAAGAGGCAGATAAATTCGCCTGATGCTTCCCCAAAAGCTATCGATTTCCACTAATGTCTCCTTTATTCATTTTTCATTGTTCAGCAGGATAAAGTGATAAACACATACATCTTTTTTAACCAGTGAGGGCTGTGCCCCCACCCCACAGTGTACTTGAATCTCAAATGGAAGGAGCACCGGGCACCTGTTTTCTAACCAGACTCCATGCTTCATGACTCTGTCCAAAACACGTGAACATATAGCAAAAGACCTCTCCTGCTGCGTTGCAGTCCAAACTGCCTAACGCAACGGCAATCACAGTTACAGATTGAAATTATAGGAAAATATTGGTTTGGATGTAGAAAAGAAGAGAACTAAAAAATAGAAGTCAAAAGTTTCTTAAAACCAGGGAAGGTGGGGGCACCCCCCCCTTGGGAAAAATCTTGCGTCTGATGTGACCTTCAGGGGACCGTGGGCTCCTCGTAACTTATCTGTGAATTACAGGGGTGGGAGATGCCCGGGACCCCCTCTTACTGTGAGGTTTAAATGTGACTCATGTAGAGTTTGTAGCTTGGACTCTGCACACAATAGAGCGCTTCACAGGCAGGAAACAACTCATGCCTAATCATTTGCTTAATTACGGGTTTTCCCAACAGGATGTCATGTGGGAGGGGGATGGTCCTCACCCCCCTGGGCCATGGAAGCTGAGTCTACAATGTCAGGCCACGCTGAACGGCAGAAGAGCTCAGAGCACAGTTTTTGAATCTGTTGTTTCTAAACACTTGAGAAAAATTATAGTTATTTGAAAGGCCCATTTAGAATCTCACTGAAAACAGATTAAAGCTTCAATGTACACACCCACATGCACACAGGCACACACACACACACACACACACACACACACAACTGGTTAGTTTTTAAACCACTCAGCTAATTGTAGGTGAAATTCTCAGAAGAAAATCCGTTGTCTCCTTCATTGCAAACTTGGCGCTGAAAAGACTTGAAATCAAGGAAAGCAGTGAGTTGGGGAAAGACAGGAAGAGACGATGCAGCAACACCCAAGAGGTTGGATCTTCCGTGCGTCCTTCCGGGAGAATGCGCTGATGTGTTGTGTTTGTACCCAGTTTTGACGCTTTTCCAATCTGCTCCGCAGCTTCGGGTCCGGGTGCGGACTGTGAGCGAACCAATGTTGTATTCAACCCAAGTGGCCTGCTTTCTTCACGCTGATCACAGCAAACCTTGTCTCTCCCTTTTAAAAATATGTGAATGGTTGAAGAAAGTGAAAACGCTAGTGCCCTTCATGTCACATTACGGTGCTTTCTAAAGAGGACTAGTGTTGCCCTCTGCAGAGGGTCCCGTAAACCCAAACATCAAGCTTGTAGCCTTTAGGGTCTGGCGTTGCTGCTTTGTGATGTCAGCTGAAACGTGGTCCTGAGAGATATCCAGATCCTTAAACGTTGAACCCGTGGCCACTACCCTGTGGGGCCGCCAGGGCTTGGCTTGTGTGATTTGGCTAAGGTTCCTGAGATGGGCCGAACATCTCGCCTTCCCCAGTGGCTCCTACTATGGCACACATGTGCCCGGAAGAGGCAGCACTGAGCATTGACTGTAGAGAAGATGTCTGCCTGTCAAGACACACGAGATGCTCTGTGATGTTCCTTGAGAGGGGTCGGAGCGTCACACCGAGGGTGCCAGACAGCGACCACAGGAACAGCGAAAGGCAAGAACTCGGACCCCCTCCAGAGCCTTTCCTGAAAGGACAGCCTGGATGATGCTTACTCCAGCCTCGAGGGATCAATGCGGGGCTTCTGGCCTGCAGAGCTAAGAGCATAAGATAGTCTCATGCGCACCGAGTTCACGCCACAGGTGACAGCAGCCGTCGGAGGCGCACACGCGGGCAGGCTCCATCAGTCTGCAGCCCGTCGCGTGCCCGCGTGCTAGGAATCCGCTCCTTTTCTCCTTCCAAGTAGTACCCCGTGTGGACGCACGCCATCCGTCTTTTCTGCGCGGGTTGGCTGTTGGGTTATGGACGATTTCTGGTCCTCGGCAAAATGATGCCGGGAGCCTCCAGGTTGGGGCTATTTTCCGTGGTAATATGTTTTCATTTCTCTCGGGTAAATTCCGAGGAGTGTGATTACTGGATTGCATGATAAATTATGTTTATAAGGAACAGCTAAAACATTTCCCAGAGTAGCTGTGTCGTTTTTCATGTCAATAAATCATGTGTCCGCGTACCAGCAACTGCCACGTTCAGGCAGTTTATCTCAATTTCTGTTTCTTCTTTTCCCAATTTTAACCATTTTTGTGTATGGGGTATCCAATTTGCATTTCGTATGACTTAGAAGTGTCTAGAATTCTGCCTCTATAGTTACAAAGTCTACGCAACTGGTAGATTTGGCTTCGTATAGAAGCTAGGAAGGGCGGCGGGTGGCAGCGTGTAGAAATCAGGAAGAACAAAATGCTGGGGATGCAAAGACAGAGCCGGGCACAAAGTAAGCGCTCAATTAACACACGTTCCTCTCTCTTGTTTTCAGAAAGTAAACCTGCGTTGCTGGCACATGATACAGCACAGCAACTCTACTCCTGTGACATTTACTTTAGTGCTTTTTATGAAATGAAAATTTTCACTGTCTTTGTACGTCAGGAAGAGTTGCATTAGGAACTTTATATGATTCCCTTCCACGTTAATATTAAAACTCACTGACTTTAAAAATCTAATGTTCTCCTTGATTAATTTCCAGTATCTTTAAGCAGGGGAAGGGTATAATTTTGATTTCCAAAACTATTATTAAAATCCTGAAATCACTCCGAGACGTGGCCGTGTTTGATACTCTGGAGAAAGTGATCTGGTATTTCTCCAACATGGCCTATGCGACGTGCACAATGATAAAACATGCGAAGCTAGGGTGCTTGGGCGGTACATGGCTGCATACTTTCACGGCTCGTCTGACAAGGACACTGATATTTAAAGTAATGATGTCACGAAACTAGTACCCTGCCAGGCTCCTGAGTTGGGAAAATCTAAAGCCATGCAAGCACACTCCTGAGAGGACAACAGAGAAGCACGTTTAAAAGAAGTTTTATTCTTCCTAAATCTTCAGGGTAATTTCAAATCGTCTGTGGGTGGGGAAGCTGTGGCGGGTCAGGGTGAATGAGCGGAAAAGGAATTCACGAGGCTCACCCCGGGTGCGTGAAGAAAGCGGAGCCAAGGCCGTGCTGACGGCCGCCGAGGTCAGGGTCAGGTCATTCCTTCAGGGAAAAATGGCTAATATTAATAAATGTCAATAACAAAATCAACAGGTCACACCAGGCACGCGGTCTGCAGGAAGCCGTGTTTTAAGCACCTGACTCGAATGAAATCGCTGATCGGTGACACCCTTCCATGGAGGGGCGATTCGTAGGAGACTCACGTTCAGACGGGGCCACCAGCTCAAGAATCTCCCAGCTCTTCGGCGGAGGAAGCAGGTTTCCAGCCCAGGTCTCCCGTCCTCTTCGCCCGGATTTCTGACCAATCTGCCATGGGCGCGACACAGCACAGATTTTTAGGGATCTGTTTTTAAAAACTCCCCACTACACAAAAGTAAAAAGGATTTCAAAACATGTACCAAAGGATCCTCTGTGGGTGCGGAGGGGAAGATGTCTACAAGGGGTAAGGAAGCCGGGGAAGGTGGCCCAGAGGAGGTGAAGGCCGTTTGCTTCCCCTGTGGGGGCCGTGAGGCGTGGCTCTTCCTGCCCTGGGTGGGGGCACCTTCTAAGCAGCAGCCTGGGTGGGGGTTACCCCATGGCGAGGCACACGGGTCAGACCCCCGCTTACCACCTCTTGATGTAACGTCTCTCAACTCTGGGGGAAGGACCCATATTCACTAACTCCTGCTCGTGTGGGCGATTGTAGGAACATCAAGGAGAAAAGGTAATAATGCTACGCTAGCTAGGGAATTCGAGAGATTTCCGAAAATGTACGAAGGAGGGAGTGCTATGCAAAGTGGACAGAAAGGAAATCACGAGTTTTATGGAAGTATTTCATAAAACAATATCCGGTGAGTCCTGTGTTCACCGATGGTGGTAACACCCGGGTTTCTTCTCACTGATAAGTACTTGGAAATGAAGGGGAATCCGAGAGTGAGACAAATTTTAAATTCATAAGGGTGCTGTTAGGTAGCACAGAATTGGAAGGATGGGGGAGAATTTTCAGGTCCACAAACAAACTTACAAGATAAAACTAAGGAGCGTCACACGACGGTCGCTCCGGAGAAGCAGCTCTGACCCGAGAAGCACGTGCTGCAAAGTCGTACCCCTGCAGGGGACTTCAGGGCCTTCCGCCAATGCCTGATACACGACAGAGACACGTCGGTGTCTTCTCCTCAGCACCCAGCCACGAGAGCTCGGGCCGACACTCGGGGGACGCTTCCGTGTTCTAGACCTGCCCAGGACGCGGCCCGATCATTGCTGCTACATGTGAGCCCTGAAATGTTGAGAATAAATGTAAACCAGAGACATTATAGCGAGTGAGAATCACCCACATGGGGTTCACGAGAGAGGCTCTGGGTGAGGCTTCGCAGCTCTTGTGGGTTTCCGCTCGCCTGGACACGGACGACACAGGAGCCTGGCCGTCTCCGACGTGCGCCGTGTTTCCGTTCCGGCAGAGGTGACGTGGCGCATAACCACGCGGGAAGTCGCACTAGTTAGGATGCCAACGACTGACAGCGTTCATAAACATGCCCCCATATAACACATAGTAAAAATCCCCGCCTGCGTTCGTAATACTACCCAGAAAATAATGAGGCCTTGAAAGGCGTTCTCCAGTTCACTACAAGGTACGCCATCATTTCCAGGGAAAGAAGCTGTTACGCAGCGTAGGTTGGGTGATTAACCAAAGCTCTTGAAGAGGGGATCACCCACTTGTCCAACAATGCTCCGGGGTAGAAGGCTCCCTGGAGGGCAGGGAGGGTGACCGCACTTAAGGAAGCACGGGCCAGGATTTCGTTTCTTGCCTCTGACTTGCTGAAGGTTTGTGCTGTGTCCCTTCTGAGCAACTGCACATGTCAGTGAGTAAGTGCGGGGAAGCAGACAGAACACGCATGTGATGGAGCACTCGGCGCAGCAAAGGGAACCCTCTGCTTGCTGTGCGGAGCTGGAGGACCGACCCTGGGAAAAGGATCAGCTAGAGAAGAGAGAGGAGCCTTCGTGCTGACAGACGCCAGACATTCTCACTGACGCCCACGGCAGCCGTGGCTCTCCACATGGACGATCCTCCCGTGTCCCCCAGCGGTGACGTTCTGACGCAAGGTCCCGCTGCTCCCAGGGGTTCCAGGAACTGGCCCAGTCTGGGGCTGCAGACATATTTAGGGAACCGGCTCCTGGGCCGCGGACAGCAGTGTTGGCTTCTGTGACAACCGTATGGGGTAGTGGAGACAAGGCAGGGGCACGTCCCATCCAGACGTGACATTTTCAAGATCTTGAGTGTGCTTGTGCACCAACAAATGTCCTGTTTCCTACATCTGGCCTACGGGCCTCACAGTATCTTACTAGGAACATGGGGTGAAAACCATTTTTAATGAGCCCCAGATGAGCTACACGTCCGTATCACAAGACATTTATCTCCTAAAAAAATAATCATCCTTAATAAGACTTGGTCGAAAATGTCCTGTTTTCTGAATCCCAGCATGAGCGAGACCATCGGCGTGCTGACTCACAGACTCAGGAATTGTCAAGAATACGTAGCTCGTGTCCTGAAATCGGATATCTTCGTGGTGTTTCCCGGAGACAGAAACTGGAATTCTGCTTGGTCAGGAGAGGTCAGTTTGTCTGGACCGGTTAATGGAGGCGGAAGAGTGAGACTCCTTCCGAGCCCTGGGAGATGTGCTCAGGGGCGGCTGGAGGTGATTCAGAGGAAGAGGGTTTCCGAGAGCCGCTTTGCAGGAACGTGCGTGTTTGGGAAGTACGTTGTGGAGCACAGGTTTCAAGTTGACTAGACCAGGGAGAAGACAGGATACGAGCAAGGAGGTCCGCGGTCCGGGTCCACACCGGCGTCCGTGGGAGCAACCGCAAGGAAGACTTGAATCAGGGCGTGTGTGACCCCTGACGGGGGGCTCAGGCACTGACGGGAACGTTCTCCACCGGGGAGTCCTCACAGCGACGTGGCTCAGAAGACGATGGTTTCCCCTGGGAACTGGCACATTTCAACTCCCTTGGTTTAGTTCCCCTTGATCAATGAGTAGCCTCTTCCTGACTCCGCCGTAACCCGTCAGCGCCTCTGAGGAGATCGTGGGTCCCTTGAACAGCCTGTGCTGCACAGTGCTGGTTTGTGCAGACATAAGATCTCAACACAGTCCTGTGCGGCTTTCCAGGAGCAGTGATTTTTATGTGTGTTTGCAGGTGAGAGCCAGTGTGCAACTCCATCTTTCACTTACTCTCCCCAGCACTCTAGGAGGAGGATATTACACCACCTTGTTGTAAAAACTGGAAAACTGAGGTTAAAAATACTTATGGACGGTGCCAACCACGTCTGCATGACAGGTGCTATGGTCGGTTTCTAACATCCCAAATATTGTGACCTGGGCAGGTGGAGGGTACGGAATAACGTCTGCACTTTTAGGCAAATCTAAGTAGCGACCTGCAGAATCAAGTTAATGCCGCAGTCAGGGACTCCCCAACAAGGGTGTCCGTCAGAGCTCGGATTTCCTTAGGGATGGAATTGGGCTACTCTCAAGAGGGCTCTTAAACAATGAAGGGACACTTTCACTTAGAAGCTACATGCTTCTTTCTTACTTGAGTTTCTGTGATGAGAGGACATTCACGTTTTAACTGTGTACATAAACACAAACCTGGTAAACCTTCCTGATGTATATGAAAGAGTCTGTGCTCCGTTAAAATGGGGAAAATTGACTGATCAAAATGTGTTTCTGAATGTCTTCAGTTTGGGGGAGAAAAATGTGCTGGAGGGAAAGGACAAGAAGTTAAATGTAATCTCCTACCGTGTAGTAGTGACAGCCAGGGACACAATTACAATGCCCTACGGTGGTCCGGCCTTTCCAGGACAAGTGTGCTTGTGTACCGGAATTAATAAATGTGTGTCTGTTAAGTTATATCCACATACAGCTTCAGAGCGATCCCATATGAACCTCTCAAGAACACATTCACTGTGGTCTTACCTAGAATGTCTTAGTAACTTTCTAATGGTGAGCAGCTAATGCACAAGACAATATTTAAAAAAAATAAAAATGGAAAATGCCCACATCAATATGAAGTAGGATATTCTCTCTTCCTGGGCGATTTTGGTGGGAAATCCTGGATATAATGCCCATTACCAAAGAGAAGGATAAACAAGTAATTTACCTAAGCTGAGTGGAAGAAAAGATATATCATATTCTTCATCACCTGGAGTTGGTGATATTGTTTTAAGCTGATGTTCCATGGTTCTCATTTAATTCATTTAGGGTTGGCTATTTTGTGTGTGTGTGTGTGTGCATATATAATATATACAGATAAATTGTATATACACATTATATATATATATATAATATACATACATATTTACTTTGTAGTCAAGAAGTTTAAAGAAACCTTAAGATATAAAAACAACCAAAAGTAAAAAGGATTTGGGAGCTCATGTTTCACTAAATCACTGGTGAGAGCTGAAGACCAGCCCTCAGCCACCCACTCCTCAGTGGTTTGTGTGAAGAACACACGTGGACAGTCATAGGACTCCCCTGCCAGTGTTCCCCGAGCATAACTATGGTCTTCTCACTTCTGCGCAGAAATGCAGCTGTCCACCATGGCACCCCATCCAAACAGGACTTGCCTGTGATTTTTTTACTTCCCGGTGGTTCCAAAAATTGACAGTTATTTTCTTTTTGCAAGACATGTTGTAAATATATGCACATAAAATCTCGCTTACATTGACATTTAACAAATAATACATTCTACAGGGAGAGTTTTTGTATAGATTTATGTAGAAACAAGCATAGATCTTTCCTGTCTGTGAGATAGAGATGCTGGGTCTCTCAACTATTAGCAATGGTAGATACGACTGTGAGCTTTTGCAATTAAACCTGTCTCCTATGTCAGATAAATTCTAGAAACCTAGGTTAGCGAGCTTAAAATGAGATGTACTAGGTGAGTGCATTCCAGGAGAGAATCATGCCATCAGGCACCAAGAGAAAAGCGTAAAACTAACCTAATGACAGTTTTAATGTGGTTAACTATGAACAGGGATCGACACTGATGCGTGTACATAGATGTGAGTGTGAAGACTAGGGATGCATTTCCATTCTTGGTACTCTTCATTAAATGGGATAGAGATTGTTGTAGAGTCAATCAGAATGACTTCTCTTTTCCGTTTCTCTCTATCAAGAATAATTCTGGGAAACTATTTAGAAAGAGCTTTTCATGTTTCCACACTCTGTTCCATCTTTCACATTCTAGTCATTATCATTCAAACAATGTCCATATAAAGGTTCCTTATTTTTTTTCTGTCAATTATTTGTATTTTTTTATTTTAATTTTTGTGGTTTTTTAAATTATTTTTTATAAACATATAATGCATTATTAGCCCCAGGGGTACAGGTCTGTGAATCGCCAGGTTTACACACTTCACAGCACTCACCATAGCACATGCCCTCCCCAATGTCCATAACCCCACCCTCTCCCGACTCCCCTCCCCCCAGCAACCCTCAGTTTGTTTTGTGAGATTAAGAGTCACTTATGGTTTGTCTCCCTCCCGATCCCATCTTGTTTCATTGATTCTTTTCCCACCCCTCAAACCCCCATGTTGCATCTCCACTTCCTCATATCAGGGAGATCATATGATAGTTGTTTTTCTCCGATTGACTTATTTCACGAAGCATAATACCCTCTAGTTCTGTACATGTCATCACAAATGGCAAGATTTCATTTCTTTTGATGGCTGCGTAGTATTCCATTGTGTATATATACCACATCTTCTTGATCCATTCATCTGTTGATGGACATCTAGGTTCTTTCCATAGTTTGGCTGTTGTGGACATTGCTGCTATGAACATTTGGGTGCATGTGCACCTTCAGATCACTGTGTTTGTATCTTTAGGGTAAATATCCATAAATGTTCCTTATATCTTAATTATAGTACTGTTGTTACTACCCTTAAAATAGGTTTTCTAGCATATAGATAACTCCTTTCCTGAATGCACAATTATATTTTTTCCATTCAATGTTTCCACTGAAAACAAAAAGGTAAAGTGCCATTGAATATGATCACAACATTCAAAATTATCAGCAAAAACACCACATATGACACTCCATTTAGTTTTTGAGCCGGAGCTTACTGTCCAGCAGAACATGAGACTCTGGACCTCACTGTCGAAATACCAAGTCCTGTAGTCGAGCTAGAAATACATGAAGTACTTCCAGATTCTGTTGTTCTCAAGCGTGTCTCCTCCTCATGCACGGTTTTCAGTGAGCAAATTCCCTCTGCTGAGCTCAAACATCTCCTGAACCACACAACACTGCCATGTAAAGGTTTACCCTTCGGGCTACTTTGGTCTGTTTTCGCTTTGCAACAGTCATGTGATAGACGTACGAGTGAACTGGCCAGACATCATGCATGCAATAATTTCAGCCAGCCAATCTGGTGGATAGACATGTGCACTGCTCACCTCCACCATACAGCAAAGCTGCTGTAGAGTGAGCCTGCAGACCGCCCAGACTTTGTCAGCTAAGGGAAAACTCACTGCTAGCAAAATCAAAGGTAATAATTAACACAAATGTGTCAATTTATTTATACCCCAGTCACGTGGAGGCCAAAATCGGTCTTCTGGTCAAACGAGAGGCTCTCCTCTAACAGTGATGCAGAGACCGGACTCCTTAATGTTTTGAGGTTGTGTTATTTTCAACGCAGGGTATGCTTCACACATCATCCACTCCCTTCTGTTGGCTGCACCTATGTGACAGGAAGTGGGAGATATAATCTCACTTGTTCCCTGAAGGAAGAAGAAATGTGGGTTTAATTAAAATCCAGCTAGGTTCTGTGCAAGGACAGGCTCTACAGTAAAGTGCGTGTGCGTGTTCAGATGCTAAAAACTAATTAACTTGGTTCCCAAGAGACAAAAGTCACTACACACTTGAGGACATTGAGTCTCACATGTTCAGGAACCAGGGGTCATATAAAAAAATCTGATTGCAGTTCTGGATCCTTGTCCCAGAGAAGTGTGTGAATATGTAAGCAATGACTATGTACCTGTAATACATACATATCTTACATTTTTAGATGTGCAATTTCCACGATTTCGTAGTGCCCTGATGTTCTTTTCATTTTCTACAGGTCAAGAGATTTTTGTTGGAGTTATCATCTTTGCCCTCCTAAATCCTGATCATCTGAATCAGAAGGACATAGGCCCAGGCCTTTCTCAGATCAATGACAGAGCTTAAAAAACACTGAAGGAACCCTTAGAATTTCAGTGAAGGAAACTCAAGGATTTGGCACAAGAAAAGCCTTTCTCATCCCAAGTTACAAAGGGAAAAAAATCTATTATGGCCATAAAACTATATTTTATTTTATTTCCTTTGACATGAAGTAGCTCTTCTAATAAAGTTTCTATCTTTAAAATCATTACTGATCCTATAGCTCACCAGGTAACCCACAAATAATCCAAATAAAATGGTCAGAAGACCTGACTACTTCTCCGTAGAAGACCTACAGATGGCCGACAGACACATAGAAATACGCTCAAAAATATCACCATCAGGGGAATGCAAATCAAAAGCATAATGAGATACCACCTCCCACCTGTCAGAATGACTAAAATCAACAACACAAGAAACAACAGGTGTTGATGGGAATGTGGAGAAGAAGGAACCGTCTTACACTGTTGCAGGAATGTGAACTGGGGCAGCCACTTTGGAGAACAGCGTGGGAGTTTCTCAGAATAAAAATAGAGCTGTGCTCTGATCCAGTAATTCCACTTCTGACTATTTACCCAAAGAAAATAAGACCACTAATTTGAAAAGATGCATGCATGCTTATGTTCATGGGAGAGTGATTTACAACAGCCAAATTATGGAAGCAGGCCAAGCTTCTATCAATATATAGAAGTTGGAATATTATTCAGCCATCAAAAAGCAGATCTTGCCATTTGCAACAACATGGATGGACCTATGGGGTATGATGCTAAGTGAAATACCTCAGGCAGAGCAACACAAATGCCATCTGATTTCACTTATATGTGGAATTAAAAAAATAAATAAAGAAAAAAAAAGAGAGATGAACAAAACAAAACCCAGACCCTTAACTACGGAGAACAAGATGGTAATTGCCAGAAGGGAGGTGGCTGGGAGAACCAGTGAAATAGAGAAAAGGGATTTAAAAATACTAATTTTTGCAAACCTTTCATTGAATTTCCTTCTATCTTTGTTCTATTACCTTGAGCATTAAATCAAGTAAATTGTCATGTGGAAACACGTATCTGCAGACTACAGAAACAGCGATGTGGACACAGCCTGATTAGTTAAGTTAAGGACCAAGTGAACTCGAGTTGTCATCTAGACACATCTGAGTCATTACTCAAAGCCAAGTCACCCCAGGCAAATCTGAATCATTACTCAAAGTCAAGTCACGTCAGTCTCTATGTTTTGTAGCTCAGGGTCTACCAGGAGGTCGAGTTCTCTTTTGGAATGAGGTGCCAGCCTTCCGCTCCCCTACCACGAGATGCTCTTGCTGAAGCAGCTGAAACCCCCATTGGTAGAAGTCCTTTCTGAATGTCTGACCACCGGGCTAGGACCATGCCCGTCCATCCCTTGGCCTCATGCTCTCTTCATCTTTGACTCTTTCTTAGTGTTCAGAGACTCGATCCAAGTGAGCGGACCGCAGATTTGCTTTTAAAGGAAAATCGGTCCTCGGTAAGCAACCTGTCTATACCCTCATGTGCATCCCATTCCAAAAACACCTTTCCATTTTAGACATTTCTCAGAAGCAGAAACAAGCCAGATATTGCTTATCTCCTACTCCCATACATTTAACCATGTGCCGTGATAGTAAAAATAAAATCTAAATCCTTATCTTGGGCTTTCAAGTTCCTACACGACATTCGCTTCACTTCTTAAACGGCCTACCTCAATCACTGTTGGTTCTGACTCATTTTCTCTCCGTTTGAGCGTGTTTCTCAGTGTCCTCTTATTTGGGGTATAATGTACACAAATGCAGTGAAATGATGTTGATTGTATGGGTCGCTGAGTTTTGACAGGTGTGCACAGCCCTGGAATCCTGGCCACGTCAACGTGGGGTTTTGTTCCTGAGTCGACATCCTTACCCTCTTGCACCTGTTTCTGCCCTCGTGCCGAGAACTCACACCCCCCTGCACACTCATCATAGGCTAAAGGACCCTTACTGGAGTTTCATCGAAATGGGATCAGGTAAGTACACTAGTTTGTAGACTGCTGGGAACCACCCTCCTGAAGGACACAACCAGATGGGCTCCTGGTTCTCACATGTAATGTTGAACCCACCTGAAGCCTTCTGACTCCTGTCATAGGCCATCACTGGGTCGAAGTGTCAAGAAGAATCGGTAGCAGACCACCAGGGTCCAGGTTTCCTTTGCATCGTGTTCCATCCTAAGTCACAGGAGCGTGCTTCCTTCAGTCGAGGCTGACACGCAAATACAGTCCTGCTCTGTGCCCCATTTCTGGTACCGTGGCTCCTATAGTGAGTAGGCTTTCTTCCTGACGAAGAACTGCAATTGCCCACGTGGGCTGTGCTGAGCCCTGACCGTGACCATCAGCCTGAAGGCCAGGAGAAGAGGTGGGAGAGAGAAAGGCCGGCGGGATCCTTCCAGGCATCTGCCGGGATGACGTCTCCAAGGTGCAGGGCTGGAAGGCAGGGAGCTGGGGAGAGAGTCTGGGAGCTCAGGGAGCCCTGGCCCATGGCACCGGTGTCACCCGCCAGGTCGCAGCCTTCATGCGACCTCGCATGTCACAATCTGCAAGGGTGTTTACCCCCCCTTGCTCGAAACAGGGACTCCCTTACGAGCAAGTCCTGAGTCCGACTTTCTCTTGCCAGAGCTTGAGCCTCTGTTTAACTCTGCTTGGGGCCGGAGGGGGCAGTCTGGCTTTCAGAGCGTCCCCCGAGATGGTGGCGGACTGGCCTTTCCACAGGCTTTCAGGGCGGTTGGCAGAAGCCGCTCAACTTGACCATCCTATGGGTTCCATCACCCAACTGGGAAGGCAGAGGTCACAACGTAAGCACCCCCTCGTCCTCCTCCTGTGACGGGGACAGTCCGTTCTCAGTAGCTAAACCTGTGAGGGAGAACTCTCCGCTTACCACCAGCCGAGGGGCTGTGGACCCTCTGAGCAGGGACCAACCCAGTCCAGAACTGCATCACGGGGTCTGCTTGTCCCAAACTTCTCTGCATACCTGAAGTCTTCGCCTGAGTTTTGCACATATACCTGTGTGCACACAAACAAACCCAAACACACACAGACCCTGAAACAAGACTTTTGTACAAAGAGTTTATCTGGAAGGAAATCCAAGAGTGGGTGTGGCTTTGGGGGGGCGGGGGTTGACAGCCACCCTAAAATTCTGGAGGGACAACTACCTAGCTTCCTCTGTACACCTGAGTATGCGTGGATACGTACAGCTGTGAAAGCATTTTATAAATAACTGGCGCTCATAGACACTTGCCATTTTTCTCTCTCAAGTTTGCATTTTCTTTTGAATTTCTCATTTATCTTCATTTCCTGGCTGAGGTAGTGATTTTTTCTTCCCTTCCCCCACACCTTATGCAAAGAGTCAAAGAGTCACCGAGTCCTGTCAAACTTCCTTTCAAGTATTTTTGAAATACAACCCTCTTTGATTCCAATGTCAGCCTCTTAGTCCTGACCCTTATCACCTCATGAGCAGATTATTCCAAAAGCTGCTAAGTGATGGGAAGCCAGCCGGTTTGTAACTGCTGCCTGTGCATTACGATTTCTCTTGGATATATATTTAATTTATCCAGAAGTCAGAAATAGAGTTGGTCTAACATAAAAATATTTTCATGATGTGACCTCTCGCTAAACGAGTTTGAGGACTTCTCATTTTCTGAACTCTGTTCTCAGCATTTTCCACGATCCAGGTTCAAACCTGCTCTCCAGACAGGTCTCCTTCCCCACCACGGCTGGTTTTCTTGCCAGCAGAGCTGCGCTCCTTGTTTGCAAAGTCGCCATGGCAGCGCCCGTGATCAAGCAAAGGTGTGCTCCTCGCACCCGGAATGTTCTCCTGACTTTCTCGCTACCCAACACCCACGTATGATTACCATTTCTTTGGAGGCTTTTCTGACATCAGCAGGCACGCTCCTTTCTGCAACAAATGAACTCAGAGTCTTAAATATCTGTGTTCCTCCTCCTGTTCTGTGTGCGCCGCTACAATGATCTCTCTGTCTACCACCACGTCTCCTCCATTAGGCTCATACTTCTTGCTCAGCAGGGCTTGGAGCTTATTCCAAGATCCTGCAAAACGGTGTGTCCTGGAAGCCAGGACGATCCTTCAAACACAAGCTTATTCTACTTATTTCATGTATTTCTTTATTCCCCACTCAACTTCAAAGCTGGAAAGTAACAAACTGTGTTTTATTCATACAAAGTTTAGGAGTCGTGCACTAAACTTCAAAGGTCAAATTCAGCATGAATCTGACTAGCTACTACACCTCATAAAAATAAATGAGGTAATAATAATGGGATCTGAAATGTTTGTGCAACCTAAAGATGAAAAATGGCCCGGCACAAACTAGTATTTTAGGCTCCTGAATATATTACAGTATATTGTTTGGTATTAAAGTTTTGAATAAAACTTGAATAAAAGCTTTTTTTATGATATTGTTGTCAGGGAAAGAATAACATATAACTTGGAGGCTAAATATTTCATAGAGTCTTTATCTATCTTTAATTTTTGGTTTGAGGAGTGTGATTTGCTCCATCGTCAGTCAAAATCACCAGAGTAGGAACCGTGGGTTTTTTTATTCTTTAGCCATCCTGTCTTGTCCCATTAGGTGCTCCATACTCGCTCAGTGAATGACAGAATGACCTACCAGAGCTGCACCCAGTTCAGGCATTCGAGAGGCCAACCATCTGCAAAACTAGGGATCTGAAAATGAATGCACTGGCCAAAAATGAGTAGAGATGTCTGCGTAAAAACACAAAGGCTTCAGGACTCTGTGTGGGACTTGGGAAACAGCATCCCCTGAGGGATGTGCGGGCAGTCTCGGTACCCGGATATGCCTTCGGTTGGGAGGGTGACAGTAAGGATCACCGCATCGGGAGGCTAACAAAGTGCAGACACAGGGGCCACACAGTCTCCAAAGACAGGGACCCTAAACAATCACACAGAGCCAGAGCTTTGAGCCTAGGATGGACCCTGTGTTTCTATGCACGTAAGTAATTAGAACTAAAGAGAGAAACGTTTCTCGCTACACCTAGCGGGCACCCATGACCAACTCTCCAGAGTTGAGAACCTTTTGAGGGCAAGAGGTCTTGAAGGAGGTTATCTCAGAAGTAATCAGAGGAATGCTGACAAGCCCAGTGACCTTACAGGGCAAGAACTTGGGTTGAGAAAGTTTGTCGTTCAAAGCTTCACCAGATCAAAGGACAGGGAGCGATTGCTTTCAGTATTGTGAACTGAGGAATAGTGCAGGGAAGAGTATAGGACAGGGGCTGAGCTACAGTGCCCATTGGCATGACCGCGAGCAGCTGTGCTTGGGGACCAGCACAGACGGAGACAGAGAGCATGTAGCCCTCTAGATGTTTCTCTCGTGATTTCTCGGTCAAGGAACTCCATGCTCCAGGGCCGTCAGACCCCTTCTGACCTCTCCTGCTCCATAAACTGGTTTTGCTCGTCTCTGATCTTTACCAAAAGGACGTCATGGAGTCCAGTCCCGTGCACACTGCGGGATGTTCTGATCTGCACAAGCTCTCAGAACGATTTGTGAATCTGTAGGCTCATCTTTATTTATGGCACCCCATTGAACATGGATAAAATTTAATTATTCATACTCCTTTGGGTGGGAACTGTGTTTTGTTGTTTCCTCCTGTCTTGTGGTATTATGAACAAAGCTGCTCTGAGCCTTGCTTTATGTGTGTTTTGGGATGTCCATCATCACTCTCAGGAACACATAAGCGGGAGCCCAATGCCTGGGTGCTGGGCCAGGCCTTACATCCGGCTGACCCACCATCCAATTGGGCGAGCTCCACTTTCTCCAGGAGCATATGCAGGTTCTGGTCCTTCTAAGTTTTTCTTAATACCTGCCAAAATTTTCCAATATTCTGGCACTTTCTTCAATATTGACAATCTTTCTTTTGGTTTGTCGGTTTGTGTCCAGTTCAGCCCTTCCAGCAGGTCAGTCGACGTAACACGTTCCGGCTGCTGTTTGCACCTTCTTGAAGATTAACGCTGCTGGGCACCTTTCCAGGAGCTAATGGGACATTTGGACATTCTTTTCTTCTTTCACTGAAGTGATCCAGTGTTGTGACCATATTTTGTGTTAAAAAAATGTTGTCTTATTTCCCCCCTGGAACTCTTTAATTACGAAGAATATGAGACTCGGGTTGGAAATGTCTGTCTGGCCAATGACCTAGTTTCATCCTTCATGTGACATCAAGGACACTGAAAACAGAACGTGATCCTCAGCAGAAGTGAGAAAGGAGGGGTGAAAGTAGGTCGGGTACATCAGACAGGCTGTTTGGAAGCTGAGTGACCCCAGGCCTCATTCCTTTGGTTGGTCTGTTGCGTCCTCTGCTACCAGAAGCTCGTTTCTGTGTGATGTGCCGCATTCAGGAGAGGAACACTGGGGTGTCTGGGTGGCTCAGTGGGTTAAGCAGCTGCCTTTGGCTCAGGTCATGATCCCGGGGTCCTGGGATCGGGTCCAGCATCTGGCTTTCTGTTCAGCAGGGAGCCTGCTTGTCCCTCTCCCTCTGCTGCTCCCCCTGCTTGTGCTCACGCAACCTCTCTCCGTCAAATAAGTAAATAACATCTTAAAAAAAAAAAAAAAAAGGAAAGGGACAGAAACATAGATGAGTATAGGTCACAGGAAATGGCTGACATGGTGACCTGGTGGGCGCCTCGTGCCCTGTCCCTCCCCGGGGCTGGCGCTGGGCTGGAAGGGAGTGAGATTGCCGGAGTGAGGGCTGCCCTGTGCACCTGGAGTGAGTGATCTCTGCGCCAGGAGACGTGGTGCAGACAGTCCCCGGGTGTGAGGGAGCCAGGGGAGTCAGGTGCAGGAGACGCCCGTGGGCCCCGATGCTGACAGGACCCGCCCTACACAGCCCAGTGTGCTTCTGTGTTCCTTTGGAGCGGAGCAGCTGCTGGCAATGGCCCGGAATGCAGCCTGCTGCCCTCTCTTCCGACCACCGGGCTGCAGGGTCCACCAGGCACACAGATGGGACCGATCAGCGGCGTGCTGGAGCTGCCCGGGAGCTAGTCTGCAGGACGTTTCATTTCCCCCCAAATATGTTCCTTTTCACCCACCATGAGAATTCCTTTGTCACCATGTGCTTCTCTGATGGTGCAACTCTTGGCTTCCATCCAAAATGGTAATTCATTTCTTATCTCACAAAAGTCCCAGGATGCCAGCCACGGTGGGCTTCTGGTTTACTCTGAGGGAGAAGAGGGAGTCCTGATACCTCCAGGCACGGAAGCTTTCTTTCTAGGAGTTCACCTTTCAAAGGCGATGGGAGCCCTCACTTTGTCCTCTCCAGGTGAGATCACCCAGGTCCTTCCCAGCCAGGCTTCGAGAACCTCCCGAAGCCTCTTTTCCCTTTAGATAAGCAGAGGAAATTCCTTTCCCAGGACGCCTGTCCAGCAGAACGCGCCCACCGGCTCTGTGGGCCGCCCCTCATCCAGCTCCCCCACGGCTGCTCTGCGGAGTTCGGAGTTCGGGAGTGGAGCAGACGGACTGCACAAGGTTCTTCTGACACAAGGGGATGTCTGACCCAGATGCCGGGGGTGTCACCATCTCCCATCTGTCTATTATGGTTACTGACTCTCTGTCATCTGTCGTCCTCCCTATGTGTTTGGGCAGGTAGTAAGCTCTTTAGTGTTTCTAACTTAAAGACCTCTGTTGTCTTTGTAAAGCACTTTTCCTGTTTAGTAGGTAAACATTCTCATTCAGATTCTGTTACAATTCCTAGAAGGTTGGGAGCATTATTCCCGCCTCAGAAAAGAGTCAAGTTTTCTAGTGCCCACTGGTAGAGAAGAAACGCATACCTAGTTCTGATTCCCAGCCAGTTCTCATTAGTAAAGGAAACCAAGGAGAAACGAGGCTCCCACAGGCCTTCAGCCTCCTGGAATGAGCACAAAGAAAACAAAAGGAAAAAAGAAAACAACAAAGATGCAGGTCTTCAGACCTACTTGGTTTGGGGAGGTAAGACATCAGCCTGGGGAAGCTGTTCCTTCTCACCTCTTTTCGCAGAATCATTATCATCTGCAGCAGCTTCCCAGTCGCACGTCGGGCTTTTCCCAAGAGTTTACTTGCTGCTTGTAGCCACGGCTTGAAGACAAGGCCAAGGAAATGATGGGAGGGGGGCGCAGAAGCACAGTGGTCGGAAAGGTAGGAAGACCATTCTAAGGCTAACGCCTTTCAGTGGACATTGTACTCAACGGTACACTTGCCGGGCTCCTTAGTTCTGTTGAGTAGTGATGACGTTGGGGATAGTAATTTCCAAAGGCATCTGAGGATGCAGAAAAGCGTTGGTGCTAGTTACTGTGGCCAGTCTCCTTCCGACTGACAGACAGTCTCCTTCCGTACTGGGGTTTGAGACCCCCCAATCCAAGACCCCCCCCAATCTTAGAGCACAAGCGATAGTGGGGAGTTCATGCATGAAGGAGCGGTAGTGATTAGACCAAAAAAAAATATAAATTTGAAGAAGTCATTATTTTTGACATGGAAATTATAAATTTAAAATGAAAGGACCACCTTATTGACGTTTCCTAGGGAAGGAAGCCACCCGCGTCGTGCAGTGCTTACGGATTCCGAGTTTGCTCAGACTAAGGTGCTCCTCATTTGGTGACATTACACACCAACAATTTTTCAAGAAACCGTTTTCACTGAGCAAGACAATCATAGGGCAGATGCAGGGATTTCAGTTGTTTTCATCTTAAGAGTCTTTCTGACCAAGAGAAGCTTGGTAAGGGCTTGGTAAGAAGTTTGGTAAGCTTCGCCGGGAGCTCGCTTCTGTACGTTTAGTACATTTCTGTCTTGGTGAAGACTCTCCAAACCACAGGCTGATTACCACAAAAAGCTTGTTTAGGAGAGTATCATAAGTAAGAAACACTCTGATAGTTCAGTTAGAATAGGGTATTTCCAGGTTAAATTTGATCTATTCGATGTTGGTATTTTGAACTGTTTCACACAGTTTACAACGTATTGTATTTATGAATTCTTGTGGATGAAAGTTAAGTATTAGTAGAAAAAGCAATATTCCTTGCTTCTTGCAAGGAAGAATAATTCTGATTAAACTACGTCTTGACACTCCAGTGTATGTGGAAGGGTGAAGACGGCGGTGGGTCCCACTCTCTAGTCACCGCGGGCTGAGGAGACCGTTCCCGGCGCCTCAGGACCTTTGTCCAACTCAACTACATGACAATGGTCACTCCAAACGCCCCGTGGGATGCACATCGAGCTCCCTGCTGACAACAGAAACATCACGGAGAGACAGGAATGAATCCGTGGGCTTTAGAGAAAGAGCTGGCATCTCTCTGAGGATAACGCACTCTCCCGGGCTTGTTCAAGCTAGTCATGGAGCTAAAGCCCTCTCCCCATACAGAGGACTTCCTGTTTTTACACAGAAATTCTAGAACTAACTCAAGCATTTATGATGTTTGCTACGGCTACCTTGGTCAGACACTAATTATTGAAACCGAACAGTTTATTTGCTGTTATAATAAACTATATATGCGGAAACATCCTATTACATACAGGGGATATATAGAAAGAGACATTAAATTAAAGCAAGGATGAACAGATTTTAATACTGAATTAAGATCAGCTTGTCCCTCTCAGACACCTCTGACATTTAGGTCCTTTGAAAAGAAGCTACATTTAATTGCAGTAAAAATTTAAGTGTTCTTTGGATATCATACAAATTCTTAATAGTAGTCATTTTTGCTGGTGTAATTAATAATGAGTGCTAATTTATTTTTTAAACAAAAAAAAAAGCTTTTAAAATTTCCTTATAAATTAATGTACTTCTAGCCTATTTCTTTTTGAAAACTCTGCCATCTCTAAGGGAAATATAAAAAGTCAGCAAGATAATATTGTCTTTCTAGACAAAATTTGTCACTGTCTGAAAAAGTCAGAAGTAAAATGATGATGGTGACATGTGCAGTCATTCGACACCACCTTTAAGCAGAAACCACAGACAACTTTGGTATAAATTCATTATACATTTATGGTTCATGTGCTTTTTTTGTATAGATTCTGCATATATATATATAGATAGATAGATAGATAGATAGATAGATATGCTGCATAGACATATTAGATACACATGTGATATGTATATGTATTACATATATAAACATTATTTTTATATGTAAACATACAATCATATTCTTTTCTCAAATAAAGAGATAATAACTTTGGAGGAGTTCTAGAAGTAGTAAGTAAATGAACGAGATATTCCAACTACTTTCAAGGATGATTTTCAACCATACACACAGGAAGAACTTTTTAAAGCTGGACTCTGAAAGTGAGGCTTTTTTAAGGACCCAATTCTCGTGGCTGAACTATCATGGGTCATCCCAGCTGGAAGGCATGGGGGCTTTGGAGGCTGCCCTAGTATGGAGACCTAGACTCTGTTCTGTGAAAACACTGGTTAGCTTGGGGAAAAGAGAGTAGGAATTTATAAAACGTGGGTTTAGAAATATTAGTTTGAACCAAGAGGCTCTGCACTGAGAGCTGGTGGTTCGGTAGCTGGGCCCCACTGAACGGTTGGTATGTATTGATTCTGTCCATCAAAACACAGAAAAATTGATTGTGTGTAAAAACAGTATTCTTTTTCAGAATGCATAGGTTTCTGAGTGATTACTCAACCAGAATCCTAATGAAAAGTTTTAGTAATTCCAAGGAATGTTTATTTTTATACAGCTTGTTGCATCCTACAAAGAGCTTTTGACTCATTGTGTGTTTTTGTTTGTTTGTTTGAGAGAGAGAGAGGTAGAGAGGGGACACAAGCAGGGGGAGTGAGGGAGGGAGAAGCTTCCTGTAGAGCAGGGAGCCCGATGTGGGGCTCGATCCCAGGGTCATGACCTGAGCTGAAGGCAGATGCTTCACCTACAGAGCCACCCAGGGGCCCCTGACTCGTTGTTTAAATATTAAATGACCTTCACATTCTGGATGATCTCTAAAGTGCTTTCCCGAGTTTCAAATCTGCAGTACTCTGGACTGAACGTGGTTTAGGAGGAAAACTGACATCTGAGCTGACCCATGGAAAAGGGGTCTCTGTCATCTGGGAGAACGCTTGCCCCATAACCACTACTTGGAAAGCCGGTAGAGCCAGGAAACCATGTCCGACCGTGGAGGGACCCGATCACCCAAGCAGAGCCCAAGCAGGCAGATGCTTGCTTTCATGCAACGTAGCACTTCTGCCACCATGGTGTAGCTCTGCTTTTCTCACCAGCTTCTTTTCGAGATTCTTGCCAAAACGATCACAATGTTCACAGTATGAATTATGACGGAACTACAGGAATAAAAGCCCACGACGTGTGTGCAGGTGTGTTCCTGAGTGTGGTTCACACAAGGACCAAAACTCAGTAAAATTCGATCCATTCTAATCACATAAAATACCAGAGCAAAGATGTGTTTATCGGGGTGGAGTGATGTGATGGCTTGTCCAGAAAATAATGAGAGAAATCAGACTGAAGGTCAGGCCTATCCGGTAAGTCTCTATTTACAAAGACAACATCACAGGACAGAGTTATCAGGACAGACAGAAGTACGAGTTGAATGTTTTGAGGAAGAAAAAAAAACACCCAAGCAAAAGTCAAGTTGCCAGTGTCCCCAACAGCCTCCAACTTAAGACAGATAGAAAACGCCGCCCATTAGTTTGTACACCTGCTAAAGCACATCCAGGTCCTCTGAGACATTTGAGTCGATATACTAACATTTAAATCCATATATGATGTTACCTTCCACCCAGTATCGGGATTATTTCTTCTTCCCCTCACACTCCAGAACAGGCCGCTCAGTGCTCACTCCTTCCATGCGGACAAGTCTCTGGGGAGCACGGTTACCTGCCCGCAAGGCCAGAAGGGGAAGAGCAGGAGGGGCTGTCCCCCCGAACACTCCTGTTTGGAAGACCAGCACATGTAGAGCCCTCCAGCATGGGGGTGGGAGCGGAGAGGGCTCCAGGGGCGCCTGGCTGGCTCCGTCAGAGGAGCAGGGGACTCTCGACCTCGGGGACCTGAGTGCGCGCCCCACGTTGGGTGGAGAGATGACTGATTAAATCAATAAAATTACGGCACTTGAACCCATAAATCATAGATTATTACATCAAAATGATTTTATAACTGAAAAATTATTGGCCAAATTGAATGTTAAGAGACAAGAATTTTAAGCTTTAGAAAGTATGTCCATTAGAAATCACATTTAGATTTTTTTCATTCCCCATTTCCATAATACCTTGGAGAGTGCGTGAACAGACACAGAGAAAGCACTTTTTATTACTTTTTGACTAAAAATAATAAATATTTTTTCCAGAGGAAGGCGCAGTATCTCACCCTGGGAAATCATAGCTTACTCAGTCCCGGGGAAAACATCATTCTTTGAAAATAGAGTGTACTCTGTTATTAAGTGCTTTTGAAAGTATGTTGGAAACTCTATATTTTGTAAACTTGTGTATCCTCTTGACTGTAGTCCTGATTTTAATCTGTTCCATATCATTATTAAGCTTACTCGCAAGTTAATAAGTATTTCTGATTTTTCTTGGTTTTTCCTTCTAGAACTCGCAGTGGGGAGAACACTGCTCACCTTTAATACAGTTAATCAGCATTCTCAATATATCCCCAAAATAGAGGAAAATAGGAATAAGACCGATATATTTGGAGACACAGTTTTCCAGATTTACAGTAGTTCAGCAAAATTCACCTAACCGTTTAATCTTGCTTTAAAAATGGTTAAATATAATGAATGAGCATATTTGTAGTAGATCTTAAATTTCCCTGCCCTCTTTATTTCCACGAAATATTAGCCTTTTGAATGAAAATGTGGGGAGTGAAGAACACATCATGTCGTTTGTGTTCAATGTAGCTAAAAATCTGGCTTTAAAATAAAAGCAACGGAACCTAGGATGATCTCCACTCTTTATGAAACAGTTTTCCGGTACCCCTCCCGTTGGTGGACATGACTGATTTTCCTAAACACAAATTGTGAATGTCGGAGACACAGAAGGGACCTATAAATAAAGCCCAGCATCTGGAGAAAACATAGACAAACAAACAAAACACAACCCGGGGTTAACTGTTAATGTTAATGACGCAGCTTCTGAGATCCTGGTTCAGCAATTTATTTTGGGGAATTTATAAATCTAATTCCTTCCCCATAGTCGTACCTATTTCTCTTTAAACAGGTTTCCTACATAAGATTTAACTTGGGCCCAGGGAGGAAAGCATTCCTTTAACTACCAGTAAGTAAACTACAGAAGAAACAACCAAAAAGTCCTGCCAACATCCTATATGTTTTGAAATCTTAAAAATATGCTTCTGAACATTTCAGTTATCCAAAGTATATAGTTGACTATAGAAATATTGTTAGCTAAATGATGACATATGGGATAAAATTTCCATACTACCCTAAGGAGGACTTTCTAAACCATCAGACAGCAAACCTCAATGGTGAACATGAAAATAATTTCCTTTAAAAGCAGTGGGAGGCGAGAACACCCCTCTCCTCTCACCCCTTCCCCCGAAAAGCACCCTGCAGTGTCTGGCCATTACAGAAAGGCAAGAGAAACATGACAACAAAATGTACGACTTAGAAAGGAAGAATGAAGCCGTCATTGTCCAGTGACGTGATTACATGCGTGGGAGACCTGAGAAATCAGAATTTGGAGAACTTTCACGTGGTTGTCATACATATGACTCCCATTTACAATGTGGCCATAGATCGTATAGTAACATTATAGAGAGTCTGTCATTTGATAACATAGTGAGTGTGCTATGTAGTACGGAATATGAAGTCTGGGGAGATATCCCCCCAAGCAAAGTCATTTCTGTTTTTCCCCGTGTAACATGCAGAAGCTCACACTGAGGGGCTACAGGGAAACCTGGAAGAGCCCGAAGTGACTTTTCCTGCCAAATTTATCTTGACCTTAATGAAAATAACTCCATGTTGCCATACTCTCTCTTTGAGTTTGGTCACTGCAGAAACATTATGAAGCCATTCATATTCCATGATCAGCGTCTTCCTTGGGACAGATGTCCTAGAGTAATGCAAGTGTCACCCTGCGTGTGTGCACACCAGCTTGCATGCGCACGTTTGTTGAGAGCAGCACTGTTTTCGAGCCATGCTGGAAGACATCACAATGTCTATCAATAGTGCAATGCCTGGCTTCATCGGGAGACCTTCAGGGCACAGAGCACGGTACAGCAGTGGGAGGGGAAGCCTCCAGTTCCACGGAACCACGTGTTGGAGGGTGGGTGGGTGCCAGGCTTCCCGCTGCCTCCAGCCACACTCACTCTCTTGCTGAGCGCCCCAGGCTTGTGCTTTTCCCTACGATCTACTGATCTCGTCAAGTCGTGCGTTTCCGGCACAGACGTCTTTCTTCAGCTTCACACTGAACATTCAGACATCTTCATGAAATATCTACTTAGCAGATTGGGTTGAAGAAAAAAAAAAAAAGACACCCCATATTCAAATCCGTTGGGGGGAAAACATCTGTTTTAAAGTAGCTAAAAACCCAATAAATCGCTTTTTGCTATAATTTACTTTTGGTCATTTGACAACTCTTTTATGTTATTTGTCATGGAACTCTAAGAAATTATCTACCCCTTCAGGCTGAAAATGGAGAAAAGAAAACCAAAATGATTTATTTCCTTTGAAAATAATGTTATGGATGATGATGTTTCATCAAAATAACATTGTTAAAAAAGAAATGGATGTAAAAGGTTTGACTTATGATAATAGTGTTTCATGAAAATAGTACTTTTTAGCAGATGGGACTGAACTTACAAATATTGAAAGAGCACTTAGGAAGCCAGCTAGAAAAAGCACTGACATAGAATATATTCAAGTAAAGAATGGAATTTCATTGTTACGTAAAGAAAGAAACAATAATGTGTTCCCTGCGATTGAAATACATCTTGTGAAATGAGACCAATCTTTGCAGAATTATGGACGCTGAAGAATGACAACAAAATACCCCTGCTGAAACTCACCATGCCACCTTCATCTTCTCACAAACGATGTAACACCATTGGTCTGAAGATAACTTCCCATGCCTACATCCTGGGCTAGGTCTCCTGAGACCTCTTTAGAAAGCTTTTCTGGGTCATGCTACGTGGTTTCACTCGTCTTCCCATTGGAAACATCCATTGTCTCATTCTTCTGCCCTGCAGTCTCTCCAGATCAGAGATGAGGGTTATCAGTTCTTTCCCGTTTCTGTGCCGTAAGACTTTTTCTACAGAGTTCTGCCCCCAGAAAGATGATCAAGAGAAAACAGTATTTGAGAGCACCTTGCAAGATGTTTTCACATGCCATCATATCCAATGCCGATATGATGTTCTTGTTATCTACTATGAACCTGATTTTGTCAACTTTGCCACCATTTGGCTGGTCAGGAAAAGCAGGCACAGAGAGGTTAAGTGACTTCCCTAACGTTACATTAGAAAGCAGAGATGATTAAGTGCGAACCCACTTGGCTAACGAAGATCATTTCATGCTTCCGCAGCTTGGATTAGATAAGAGGACCTCATTTTCATGACATTATTCATTTAGAAAACATTCGACTTTTTTAATTCTTTTCGTAGGACTTTTGCTCTCTTACTTGCAAGCTGGTGCCTAAAGGAGTCCCCGAGTTCAAAACGATTTCACTTCCTCTTTTCCCACACATTTCTCCAACATTTTTTGTAAAACTTCTCACCATCTAGGTTTCAAATTCAGTGGCCCCTTGACCCAAGGGACGGCCCCAGGCCCTGTCTGTGGAAGGTGTTCCTTCAGTGGGTTCCTTCAGTGGGTGCCTGTACACAGAGCAGGTCTGGGACAGCGGGCGTTCAGCCGCGCACCTGTGCTGGGCCAGGCTCTCCCGTATGGACTGCGCCGTGTGGTTAGGAAGGAGAAAGCACGACTTGATATTTCAGCCCAGAGCCCTGTGAGTCAACACAACATGGTGAAGTGTTACCAGCTCTGCGGACTTCTGAGAGGCCTAAATTTAGTTAAGTAAGAACCCGCTGTTGTGTTTGACAAAGTACAGTTCTTTTCTCCCCTTTGGGTCTCACTGGCTTACGTCACCTTAGGCCCCCCTTCCTTCCCCAGCCTCCGTGGATCCTGTCCCCACGCGTCCGCCCAGTGCCGTCCGCCCAGATTGCAGGATGGCAACTAGGCCGAGGAAAAGCATCTGGAGTCTCCGAGCAGTTCCCGGACAGAAACCTACCGGGGATCTCACTGCAATCCTGCCGCGAATGGCCACGCCTGCGTGGGGGTTACCCCCGCCGCTGATACTCAGTAATCTCCCAAACTGATTTGCTTCTCCTGGGTTACCATCGGGGAGGAAAGGAATTTGACGTCACACATGAAGAGCTGAAAGTTGTCTCATTCGCATAATAGAATGTTTTGTGCTTTTTCCATTTCTATTTCTTTTTAGAAATTTATTTCATTTCAGAAGTTCTTGTTTTGTTTCTCCTGCTACTTAACTCCGGACCCAAGTGAGATAAGACAAGACCCTCTGTGGCTCCAAAGACACCCAGGACTGTGAGGCCTGTTGTCCGCTGGGAAGGAGGACCTCAGACTCGCGGGTGACCTACACGTCACAGATCATCTCAAGCAGGGACTTGGGGAGGCCTATTTAGAGATAACATGCCCAGGAATTAATTAACACTCTATTTACTTGAAAATAATGCTTGAAATATAGTGAATACTTGAATATACTGCTTGAAAATATTGCTCCGCATGATTCAGAGGAGGGTAAAAAGCCTCTAACCGACATTTCGGGCCACCACGTTGACCTCTAAGGAGAGAGCAGTTAACTGCATTCCGTGGAAAGTGCACAGACTGATTCCCGTACTGTCATTTGAAAACAGGATTAAGCCAGAATCGGCCTCGCCCAGCTCCGTGTCTATCATCTGGTTTTCAAGTCGCACCAAGCCCTGCTCCCGCCAATGCAGCAGGAATGCACTGAAGTTCTCCGGGCGAGTTTGCTGTCCACACAGCGAGAGCTCGCTCAGACCTGACCAGCTCCCTCCAACGTCGGCCTTCAAACCCTTGTGACTCTCTCTGACGCCTGTCCCCAAGCCACCATCAGTTTCACGTCTCTCCCCACGGGTCAACTCTCTGCACGCCTCGGCTTTCCTTGAACAATCGGCTCCGTGCACCTCCGATTCCAAACCCTGAGCGTCCCCAGGTTGCCCTCCGAGTGGACAGAGCTGTCTCGCTACGGATGCAGCCCATCAGGTGGGCCCTCTTCTGGCTCCAGGCCTTCTGCACCCATAGGTGGTGCCCGTATCCATTTCTCCCCGTGTCCTGTCTTTCTTCTGGGCCCTATGTGGGTGCTAATCTGGGCGATGCTGGCATGAAAAACATGTCAGAAAACCATGTCTCCAGCAGGGGTTGGGGATCGCGTGGAGCTAAGGGCACAGTGGCTGTTGGCTTGACGCACAGCCCAGAATGGCTGACAGTCACGCTGGCCTGCATGGGGAACCGTGCCCGCCCCCCGCGCCTCGCTCTCCCGCCCTCCCGCGCCCCTGCCCACATGGCAGTCAGCAGCCTCCTGTGGTCTCCGGACCCGTCCTGACTCAAAATATCTGTTCTTCACTTTGGTTTGGTCCCTCAGGCAAACAGGAAACTCAGACCGATCTGTTCCTTCCACTGAGAACCTCAGTGCGTTTTCAAATGATCTTCCTTTCTTTCTCCCTCGAAAACCATTCTGCTATCTGCAGTTCTTCTAAATCTTTTTTTAAAGATTTTATTTGTCCATCTGAGACAGAAAGATATATAGAGAGAGCATGAGCCAGAGGGAGAGGGAGAAGCAGCTCCCCGCTGATCCAGGAGCCCGACATGGGGCTCGATCCCATCCCTCGAGATCAGGACTTGAGCTGAAGGCAGATGCTTCACCATCTGAGCCACCCGGGTGCCCTGAGTCTTCTAACTCTTTATTTTACAGTCTCTGTTCAAATTAGGGTGATTAAAACAAATCAGTTTGGGAAAAAAAAAAGTTCCAGGTTTCCACTGACACAGTGGTGGTATTTAGAGTTATGGGACAAGTAGTATTTGAGAAAAATTTTACCTCCTTTTCTTGTCTTATTTACTTTGTTAAACTCGTTCAAATAATGTTCGGGTGAGTGACGGCTTCCGCTCAGAGTTTAGAGAACGATGCGTGCACACATCCGACTCTGCTACCCCCGGTTCAGCTCGTTGATGGAAATGCCGGGCAACAAGGGAGTCTGAGTGGGGCTTACGGGATGCGTCCAAGAGGGGACACACCCTGAGCCACGACCCAGAAACGGCAGGGTGAGCTCCCACCAGACCGCAGCAGAAGCAGAAGACAGCACAGAGGTGTCCCGTCGCCTGACCTAGATGGGGAAGCCTGTCTCCGCTCTGGTCAAGCAATCCATGTTGAACATTTAGCACAGTGACTGGCCTATGAACTAGCAACGTCTTTAATGGAGGGGCTTTCCTTCTCGGATGTTGCTTTTGTGAAGGGCACAGCTGGCTTGTCCTCACGGAGTGGTGTGGGACGCACCGTCGGGAACTTTGTTCCAGCCCAGAAACAACCACAAATGGCCACACTCTCGGATCTAAAGGAGATGCTGGGCCCTAGCACGGAGGAAATTTGCCTGCCCCCAGGGGCTCAGAAAATGGGATTATCTTACAAAGCCGCCACCTCCCGAAATCTCGTTCCTCTCTGGTCGTTGTGCGTCCTGAAAGGGTCATTCGGAATTGTAGCTCGGTTTCCTACACGACACGGACACAGACCGCTCAGGTCCATTTTGCCTTCCCCAGTGTCTTTAAAGACTGTTTTCTAACTTTTTCCACTTGGACTGATAGTTCCCTCAATTTTTCTTGCAGCAAATGCAATCACATAATGAAATGTTGACCGAAGCACGTACGATTAGACGTCCAAATGCAGGAAACAAATGCAATTTGGACCCAAAGAGTCAAAAAACTATCAAAACACTGCCGTGAGGACCTTGCCCTCGGAAGCCTGCTCCACATTGTACTAAATTAAACGATTTTGCTCCTTTCTCTGCAGAATTGTGACCCGTCCAAGCACATCCATGAGTCGGCTGGGAGGCTTTCTCCTCTGTTCTCGACCTCCAAGTTCGCTTCTGCTCATGATGGACTTGAACGCTGGTGGCCTGGCCACTGAGGCGGATGTGAAGAGTTCACGTTCTAGAGACTTCTCTCTAAGGTAAGACTCTCAGAATTACCCGAGCTCCTGTCCTAGAGCATCTACTTCCCGCTCGTGCTGGGATGACTGTGGGTTACCCCGTGATGTGGTTACACGTTCCCGCCTTCTCTTCTGCTTCTCACAGCTGGACTCGATGCCCATTAGAATAGGAAGCTTTCATTTAGGAAGGGACTCGCAGGATATAACACAGGATATAACGTTCCCCAGCCCAGGGAAATGGTTGTCACCGTCCCCTTGTGCTGTGGCCGTGGGAGGAAACACGGGACGAGCAGTGCACTGAGCCTGCGTGGGCTCAGCCGGCTGTCAGCACGAGGCCCTTCCCTCCTGTGCAACAGGGCTGGCTTGCGAGGTCTCCCTTCCCAAACGTGTTGCAAAGGCTGACACTTCTCCCCTGTACGCAACGTGTCCAGACTTCCAGAAAGGACCCCCAAAAGACACACCCACAGTCACACGGGGTAGAGCTTGCTCTCTGCTCCTGAGTAATTCCACATTTGAACTCACCAAATGCAAAAGAATGTTCTCTTCCTTCCTGATTCTCAGGCTACGTTTCCCAGCAGAGTGAAGGGACACGAGCCGCAAACCAGCCGGAGGTCACTGCGACTCCCGGGTGAGGCTGGGGTGGGCTGCGTCGCTTCGGTGCAGCACTCGCTCCCCGGCGTGCGCGGGAACCATGACGACCGGGCTCACGTGGTGCCCAGTTCCGATCCACCGGCCTGCCTCTGTCCTAACGCCTTCCTGTCCCTTGTTCTGAATCTGTTTGGAATGAACCCAAATCACGTCAATGCTCAGTCTATGTACAGCTTCTTTAAAAATGGTCTTTTTTAAAAAGAGCCTTTTTTTCTAAATTGTTTTCTTGAATCACCTGTATCGCAAGGTGAGGTCCCACTCAACGTGAGGCTGAGTAAAAGTCAGATAGTAAAACAAGAAGGGGACGACTTTCGGAACATTAATGCCGGTGTGCTCTGGGATGGCCTTCACAGGAGGTTTTTCTTTCTTTATTTTTGCGATCAGAATAGCCCATGTTAGCTTTCTAAGTGTGAGGTCCCCTGAAGCCAATGCCAGTTAAATCTAGACATCTGTATTGACATATTAAATGAATCCTTCCTAAAGTGAGGGAGAACGTGTTGTAGTCACAAGAAAAGACTGAAGGCTTCATTCGGGAAGATTCCTTCCTCCGTCCCCAGAAAGACCCCTCACAGGCCTCCCTCCTGGAGGCACACTGCAATGTCAATGGCTCTTCCAGCTTCGGTGGGGCGTGGTCAGGCTTCGTGGCTGGGGCTAGGGGACAGGGACCTGCAGACCCCCCGAGAGGCCCTCAGTTCAGCCGTCCCTTCTGCACCGAACTCTGCTTCCTGCACCTCTGCACCCCTGCCTGGGGCTCGGGAGAAAGAGCTTACAGTCCTCCACAAGGCCCTCCTGCCTGCTCTCGGGGGACGGTTCCTACCCAGCACCCCCACGCTGCATGCCTTCCCCTACGCCCCGGCCTGGGCAGGCTCTCCCCTCCCAAAAACCCAAACTGTGCCTCCCTCCTGGCCCCATCAGCTGAAGAGCACCCCGATTCTCTTCCCACTGTGTGCTCTCAACTTGCCCCGGTCTCCGTCTTCGGTGTCCTAGGGAGCCTAGCTTTGTCTTATCAGCAAAGAAAACAGCATCTTTTTATTATCCCCAGAGGAAAAGAAGGTGCCCAGGACACAGTGCCTCATTTCCTAAATCTCTGCGCCCCGCCGGTGCTTGCGGAACACAGCAAGAAGGAGTCTGGCATCGTCCAGCCTTTGCTGTGACGACAGGGTCCCAAGTGTTAGATGCACAGGTGAATTCCAGCAAACATCAAACCCAACCCCTGTTAGAATCATGGTTTCCGTGATGATTTTTTCCAGCTTTATTGCAGTATGATTGACAAATGAATTGATATATCTCTTTGGCTTGTACAAGGCGATGTTTGGATATATGCATACATGGTAAAATGGTTTATAATCCACCTAGTTCACAAAATTGACACCTCACTTAGTTAACATTTTTTGGCTGTTTTTTTGCTTTTTATTTTTTATTTTTTGGCTGTCCTAGCACAAGGATCCAGTTAACTTTTATTGACTGTAGTTACCCCATTGTCCTTATGTCCCCAGAACTTACTCCTCTTACAACCAAAGACTCGTAACCTATCTTCTCCTTCAGGGAAGTGACTATAGGTGAAGGTTTCTGATTACAAGCTTATTTAAAAAAAAAATGCAACAAACAGCAAAACTTGACTTACAGTGATGATCACAAGGGGTCATAGCGTGACACCGCCCGTGGTGTTGCTTAGATCAGTCACCCCGCTGGAGTTGGGGTCACAGCCATTGTGCACTGACACGTGCAACGAAGAGCAGAGAAGCTGCTGTTGGTCCGTGATTCTCTCGCTCCCTCTCCGAAAATGTGGGCCCAAGTCCGACGGCTCATTACCCATCGCAGGCTGCAACTTTTCTTTTCAAGGACGCATGTTTTTCAAGTATAAAGCCAAGCACGTAAATTAACACGGTGCTTCATATCACTCTCGACACAGGACTGCTTTCGAAATCCTCACGCGTCGTCCAACGCCACTTCATTGACAAGGACTCTGCCGGCAGCCGTCATCGGAGTGTTTAGTATTTCCTGAGAACTTTCCAGGGTTTGGGTAATTCGATATCACACAAAGTGTTACAAAGTAAGACAATAATGATCTCTGACTCATAGGTGAGCGGCAGTAATCATTACCTTGCTAAGGGATTTGCCTTAGGTTGGGCTCAGAACAGGGCAGGCGCAGGGGCAGGACCCAGATTGAAATCCTTCTATTTTTTCCTTTGGAAAGCCAAAATGCTTAAAAATTGCATTAGACCTTTTTGAAACAAAAGTGTGTATAGTGGTGTTAAAAATCTGATGGTAAGTTCCGTTTAGACTTTTCATGACAACACCAGGGCTGCTGCTGACTTACGTGGCAAATATGGTGCTAGAATTTGAGATTTGGTAACAGTAGTATATTTTTTCTTTCTTTTCTTTTCTTCTACTTCTTCTTCTTCTTTTTTTTTTTAGATTATATCTGTTTCTTTGACAGAGAAACAGGGAGAGAGAAAACAGGAACAGGGGGAGTCGGAGAGGGAGAAGCAGGCTTCCTGCTGAGCAGAGAGCCCGATGCGGGGCTCGATCCCAGGACCCCAGGATTATGACCTGAGCCAAAGGCAGACGCTTAACCCACGGAGCCACCCAGGTGCCCCTTAGTAGTACGTTCTTTCTTGTTTGCTTCCCTTTATTTCAAAATCCAAAATCTAATTTAAAAAATAAAATAGGCCCGGACAGAGACTAAGCCTCTGTGGGACAGATTCTCCTGCCTTCCGTCCGCTCAGAGGCCCGTTTATCCTTTCCACGTCCGTGTTCCCCTCGAAGTCGCTCTGAACCACCCGGGAGGGGCGGCTTGTTCAAGAAAACGGGATCAAAGCAATCCCAAATGAAGACCACTTTGTGCCCACGTGGGAGCGAGCCACCTCCCGGCCATTTCCTAGCTGAAGGGGCAGCAGCGGAGTGGAGAGAGTCATGTTAGTCTCTGGGCTCATGTCCATCTGAAAGAGATGTGTGACACGGATAGATGTGCCGGCCCCTGCCCAGGGGAAAGGCTCTGTTCCGTACCCATATCCCACAAGACCACAGGCGGCACCGGCTCCTGTAGAAACTCCTCTCTCTCTCCTGTACGTTATGGAATGGGATCGGGAGTGTCGCTAGTTGGGGGGGAGGGAGGCAGCTGACGTTACTGTAAACCACATGGCGTGGTGTCAGGAAAAACAGGTGCTTCTGAATAATGCTCTTTGTGGACTACGGACTATAGGAGTGCCGGCAGAAGGAAGCACGGTTTAACTTGACGGATCTCCAGATTCCTTGACAAGCTTAGCCTGTCAGTCAGTCACTCGGCGTGAACAACAAAAAAATAATTTATAGTTTTTGAGCAGGATGCACTTCAACATTTCATGCTCAAAGCCCATCAGTGTCTACCCAACATTCCGCCAGTTGGTACAGATGAAAAACCAAACCCCAGAGTTAGTCTTTTACAACACACACTCCGATAGCTCTCACATTCCTAGAACGAGCTCCTTGCTCTGTGTCATGTATTTCCTGATGAGGAAGAGCGAGGTAAATATAGCTGTGTTTTATTCATGAAAACATGAGAGTGGAAGCAGGTGTTCAGAGTCTATTCTGGTTTTTATGGGGTTTGGTGAGAACCAGGTGAAGACACCGCATGGGGAGAAAAAGATACACTTCACTTTAAGACACTTTAGGGCAAGTGTGCAGTAACAAAGGGCGAGCAGTAGAAATGGGTACAAATGAAATGCACAGGTCCCCTGTTCCCTTCCACACACACACTCCTTAGTGGTCACCAGGCGTCACCTTCTCTCTCTTCTGGTCTTATGGTGACCCCCATAACCAACGGAGGAACTGCCGCCCACGTCTGCACCCCCGGATCAAACTTAGTATCTCTAAAAACAGGCCGATCAGGCGATAAGTGTCTGTCACACTGTGATGGAAGGGACAGAGAACCAGCCATGACGCTGCATCAGGGCTTTGAAGAGTTGACTTCTGGTCTGGGACATACAGTGATAAAGAGCCCATTTTTAAAAGCATCAGCAGAAAGTCAACAGACATCATAGAAGGGGGTAGCCTTTTCAAAACCACCCCACTCAGCACACAGCACTGTACTTGTTGTAGGTCACAGTGCAGTGACTCAAGGCAGGTGCACTCCTTCATCCCGGCACCTGTTACCTGTTCCCCCATCCCCGACCCTCCTCTGTGGGAACCGTCCGTGTGTTCTGTTGGAGTAAGAGTCTGTTTCTCGGCGTCTCTCTCTCTTTCTTGCTGTCTCTCTCTCTCTCTCCCCCGTTCTCTCCCTTTTTTCCACTTTGCTGGTTTTTTCCGCTAGAATGAGGGACCTAAAACAGAAGGGACCCGATGGCTTCACATGTGGGCTTACACTCGATGTAAGAAAAGGTTCCAAAGATTCAAACGTCATATGTGCTCCTTGCTTGGATCCTGACTCACACTGACAAACTATTTTTTTTTTTTCTGACAAACAATTTTTGATAGATTCAGAAAATTTAGAGAAAACTTATATATCTAGGGATTCCAAAGAACTATTATTCTGAGTTAGGTATGGCAATAGCATTTTGCTTATAAATGAGAATTTCCTTAATTTTCATAAATTTTGTACATAGGAATGTGTAGGACTGACATGGCGCAGTGTCTGGGATTTGCTTTTAAAACTGCAAAAAAAATAAGCAAAAAGGGGAGTAGAGAAGTCAGGTCTGGTAAAATCTTGATAACTGCAGTCCGTCTGGTTGGTGTGTGGGCGTACAGTGCGTATCTGATATTTTGTGTGCACTCGAAAATTCTGAAAACATTTGGAAATTTATCGGTCAATGATTCAGGGAAAGAAGGACTACACAGGAAAAAGTGAAACACGGTCTCGATCGATCAGATTCTGGACTTTTCCACCAATTTAATGCCAACTGTTTAAAAAGTAAACGAATTGTTTCACATATTACTACTTCATCTCTCATTTAATTCTATTTCGCATTAACATTTTCAACAGCGATGAATAAAATTGAAGTAAAAATAAACTCAGAAAAAGGTTAATTTTGAAATTTTACATTGGTTCTAATAAAATATTTTTGGGACTGGAAAGCAATTTGCAATAAAGATTATTATGATTAAGTAGGGATTTTTTTTTCATTCATTCAAGTTTTGCATCACAATAAATGTTTATTCATGAAAATCCGCTAAAATGCACACTTTGTAAGAAGTAACAATGAAATTTCATTTCCCTTCATAGGCACGGAGTCCTTCATTATCTTAGGTGCTTAAAATATAGAACTGGTTAAAACAAAAACAGACAGACTTTTTACATCTGAATGTGGAAATTTTAAGAATTTATTAAAATAAATTAATATTTTAAAATGATAATTTTACAGCTCAGCCTAGTCTAATGGGCACTCAAGCCATCCTCCATGCAATGTGCAGGATCATTTACATACTTACAGATGTAAAATGCTTCCATTTAATTAAAAGTGCTTTATTCTCTCGACAATTGGTACTTGCCTTATTGTGAAGGGTATCCATTTATTATGAAAGAAAACTCATATCAAATTTTAATAGGACTACATCTTTTGCATTATTTTAAGTGTGATCACATTATTTAAACAAGAGAAAAAAAGATGTTGTCTGTGTCGGTTTTAGGAAAGTAAGTTTTGTAGCTGAATTATATTTTCCATGATGGGGGGACTTGTGGGGTTGTTTCTCACAGGTAGAAGCATTTCTTAAACTCTATTTTTTTCAATTGTTTTTCTTGTGAGTCCAAATGAAATCATTGCCTCTTAACCGTGATTAACTTCTGCAACTCATGTAGTCAGTAGGTACTTAATAATTAGTCGTGCTGACAATAAACATTAGCATATCAGTGACTTGTCAACTGAGTGACTGTATATCAACTATCTTATTTTTATCAGACATCAAGGAAGAATTGTTTCCAAATTTGGGCAAGAAAAATGTATAACTCACTTCTAGAAGCGGAAAGGTATGTCTTTAGCCATTGACAGATTCATGCTATAAATATTCCCTGTTCGCTTACCTGCCTATGGTCAGGGAATTACAAAAATAAAAACAATCATGGTTTAGACAAATAAGCCATCAAAGGATTGCCCAGGCCCCCACATGTTACACAGGATGCCTGCACACTCCCCTCCCCCCCCCTTTTTTTTAAATTTATTGCAAGCCCTATACCCACCATGGGGCTTGAACTCAGGACCCAGAGATCAAGAGTCACCTGCTTTACTGGCTGAGCCAGCAGCCACCCCTCTTCTACTACCTTCAGTGTGGTCCTGCCTGTCCTATAAACCAGAGACAAAACCTACTCCAAAGCCCTACACAACCTCTCCTTCCTTCACACTGTCTGTTCAGTCACACTGTATTTTTTAAATGCTTTTTGAAGGTCTATCTATTATCCTTCAAAAGTGGAATCAAAGACACTGTTTTGAGGACTAATGCAACTTCACCTTTAAAAAAGGATATGTTTTGTTTTAAAATATTTACAGAAATTTGGTCATAAATGTCCTCCTTACCAACGAAAAACTTTGTGTACAGGAACCAAGCCTGTGATGTGGGAAGCAATGGCAGAAGAAAAATTATTAAATTTCCATACGACTTAGAGCCCATTGAAAAGTCCTTGGAACAGGGAGAGTGACATTCCTCTAGGGACTCAACTGCCTTTATAATTTGCTGAGGGCAAGAGGTAACCCTAGCCTGACCCACCCCCAACCAGGACTCTGTAGGTCTACTTTAACTTAAAAATATTCCTTTGGTGATGAACACTTTTTCATGTGTCTGATAGCCATTTGTATGTCTTCATTGGAGAAGTGTCTGTTCATATCTTCTGCCCATTGTTTGATATGATTGTCTGTTTTGTGTGTGTTGAGTTTGAGGAGTTCATTATAGATCCTGGATATCAACCTTTTGTCTATACTGTCATTTGCAAATATCTTCTCCCATTCCGTGGGTTGCCTCTTTGTTTTCTTGACTGTTTCCTTTGCTGTGCAGAAGCTTTTGATTTTGATGAAGTCCCAAAAGTTCATTTTCGCTTTTGTTTCCTTTGCCTTTGGAGACAAA
>NC_081574.1:2193946-2283219 GCF_022355385.1 Mustela nigripes | reverse complement strand
TGATTTTGATGAAGTCCCAAAAGTTCATTTTCGCTTTTGTTTCCTTTGCCTTTGGAGACATATCTTGAAAGAAGTTGATGTGGCTGATATCGAAGAGATTCCTGCCTATGTTCTCCTCTAGGATTCTGATGGATTCCTGTCTCACGTTGAGGTCTGTTATCCATTTTGAGTTTATCTTTGTGAATGGTGTAAGAGAATAGTCGAGTTTCATTCTTCTACATATAGCTGCCCAGTTTTCCCAGCATCATTTATTGAAGAGATTGTTCATCATCACTAGCTGTCAGGGAGATTCAAATTAAAACTACATTGAGATACCACCTTACACCAGTTAGAATGGCCCAAATTAGCAAGACAGGAAACAACATGTGTTGGAGGGGATGTGGAGAAAGGGGAACCCTCTTCCACTGTTAGTGGGAATGCAAGTTGGTGCAGCCTCTTTGGAGAACAGTGTGGAGATTCCTCAAGAAATTAAAAATAGAACTTCCCTATGACCCTGCCATTGCACTGCTGGGTATTTACCCCAAAGATACAGATGTCGTGAAAAGAAGGGCCATCTGTACCCCAATGTTCATAGGAGCAATGGCCACGGTCGCCAAACTGTGGAAGGAACCAAGATGCCCTGCAACGGACGAATGGATAAGGAAGATGTGGCCCATATACACTATGGAGTATGATGCCTCCATCAGAAAGGATGAATATCCAACTTTTGTAGCAACATGGACGGGGCTGGAAGAGATTATGCTGAGTGAAATAAGTCAAGCAGAGAGAGTCAATTATCATCTGGTTTCACTTATGTGTGGAGCATAACAAATAGCATGGAGGACAAGGGGAGATAGAGAGGAGAAGTGAGCTGGGGGAAACTGGAAGGGGAGGTGAACCATGAGAGACTGTGGACTCTGAAAATCAATCTGAGGGGTTTGAAGGGGCGGGGGGTGAGAAGTCGGGGTACCAGGTGGTGGGTATTGGAGAGGGCACGGATTGCATGGAGCACTGGGTTTGGTGCAAAAATAATGAATACTGTTATGCTGAAAATAAAAAATAAATTAAAAAATACTCCCTTGGAAACTTCCTTTATGTCTAAATCCCCCAAGAGACATGTTGGCAATCACCCCCAAGCATATGGCCCACTGATATCCATCTGAAGGGTCTCATGACTAACGTTTTATTAGATGGTGATAAAGGGCCGTTTTCCCACAATAGCGAGTCTGCTTAAGGTCCTGGAAACCTTGTTACCAAAGTTTCTTAGGTTCTCCCTAACGCCCTCTCACTTGAAAGTATATACCGGGCCCCAGTGCAGCTCTCTGCTCATCCGTCCTGCCCCCAGGCTTCTATAAAATCACCTTTCTTCACCGAAGATATCTCAAGAATTCTTTCTTGGTCGTTGGCTTTGAACCCTAATAACGTCTTTCTTACATCACCTGCACGCCTTCTAAGCTTGGTAGCAAATGACTGTGGCAGGGATTCTGTCTTGTGTACACAGCTGGTACCGGAATCTGCTGCTTGGGCTTGGCGGGTCAGCCGTACGGGAAGACGCGTGTCTCCCTGTTACAACAGCTGACGCTGGCCCAACCTCAGATACCAAGACATTGAAATGTTTCCTAAATTGTCAGAGAGTCATTCATGTAATTCCCTGTTGTTTTAATGAGATGTATCTTGAGGCATTATACTGTTAAAAACTGGTGGTTTATATAAAACCATTGATAAAACTGACACTTACGAAAAAGCCAGTTGCGTGGACGTGGCCGGCTGACCGGACTGTGTCCATGATATTGAGTTAGAGATTTGCTTTTCATGGAAACTATATTTAAAACATGGGGGTGCCCCTCCCCCCGCCCCTGTCGGGTTATCCCGGGACACCTCCCGGGGTCCTGCTGTGTAGAGGCCGATTAACGAAGACGACGAATCATGCAGGACTGACGCGTCCTGACCGTTGGGTTCTTCACAACGAACCATGGCTGCCGCATCAGTTCCCGAATCTGAGAATGATCTGGAGCTGACGTGGCCTGGTCGGCGTGGCTCCTGCCACTAGAGCAACGTGACAGAAACTCATTTTCTCCGCTGGCATGAAGTGACAGGCAATTAGCTGACATCCTTCATTACAGAAACACGGAGGCCACGCCGCCTTGTAAATTTGTGTGTAGATGACGATGACAGGAGGGGGTGATGTGTGCTCACCCCGGAAAACAGCATCTGGTGGTGGGATCTCATCTCACAGAAAGCAGCGTGCCCCTCCCCGCACGCTCTGCACAGTCCTGTGGGCTTCCTCCTGCCACGAGGGGACTTCGGGGCGGACGTGTGTCCGTGGGATGTATAGACATGCCCAGACACTGTGGTCGGCACTGGTTTGGTCTTTGAAAACAGTCAGTCCTGCAAAGAAACCAGACATTTGGAAGGGCATACGTCTCTTTTTAATAAAAAATATAAAGTAGGAATTAATTTCTCTATTTCGAGAGAATTGATTAGGAAGCTCTTCTTTCCATAAATTATTTTTTTATTATTAAACTGCAACAGTGACATCCAGTGTTTAGTACGATTAATGGCACGTTGTCTCTGCGGACATTAAGGCCCCCAATGTTTTCAGTAAAGATAGGCGTGCTTATTTTTACAGGGAACACACACATGGAAAGCGTGGTAAATGCCCACGGCGGCTTTAGAATTTGGGAGTGTGGTCAGCATCTCCTGCTCGGCGAGTGGAGAGTTCACATCGGCTCTGCTGTGTTCGTACTAAAATCTTCCTGCCCTAAGATTATGGACTGTGGTCTTAAAGCTGTTTCCATGAGGAAGTTGGCTGACCTGAGTGGGCGTCTGTCTTCCCTGTTGGTCTTGTTTCTGCTTCTTGTGACTCACGCGCCTGCGAGCCGCTGGGCCCTGGCAGACACACATTCCGGTGGGCGCCCAGGGAGGGACGGGCTCTGGCCACTGTCCTCTCTCCAGTTCTGTATCAAGTTCGGCAGCTGGAGAATCATCCCGCGATGGGAGAAGTTAGTTCCTGGCTGTATCTTTCCTACCAATATGTGGGTCCTTTGGATTTGAGTCCTCCTCTCTGCCGAGCTCTGCTCCTATGGAAAGTCATCACCGGGATTCCCGGTTCAGGGAAAGAGGGAACAGCTCCCCCAGAGCCCACGGCCTAGAATATCCGTCTGAAACACAAGCCGGTCAGCTGAAATCCTGCCAGTGCTCCCTGTTCTCATGAAGACACACTTCCAGGTTCCTGAGCTGCTGTACTGGGTTGAACCTCTGGTCCCAACTTATTTCTCCAGTTCCTCCCGGGTTTGGACATGCATGGAACTTTCTGCTGTTCCACTGTTCGGCCCAGGTGGCAGCAACGCCTGTCTATTCTCGGGACAAACGTCATGTCATCGGATCCCCAGTCCTGCATGCTTCTGTTCCCTCTTGAGGACTTCTTCTCAGACGTGTGTGTGGACCCTTCGGTTGGTTCTGCGTCCGTTTCTTCTTGTAGAGGAGGAGAAGCAACTCCTCAAAGGCGGCCCTAAAGATAGAAGGAAAACGGATCCAAGCGAACAAGTCACACAGCGGCCAGGCTCCCTGGGTATTTAATAAAGCCTCTGTTGTTATGTATTATCAACCTTTGTGGACTGCGTACAAAAATGGTGGAGATGAACAATTTTGAAATTTATCTTAAAAAAAGTATTCCTTTAGCTTTCTTTTTTATTTTGAAATAACCACAGATTCATAGGAAGTTGTGAAGACAGTGCCGTGGGGTCCCGCGCACACATCAGCTGGTCTCTCCGGCGAGTGCACCCAGGGGTAAGGACGGGGCATCTGGAAACCGGGAAACGGACACAGGTGCGGCGTGCGGGGACATCGTGCTAGCACAGACGGATTCTGAAGCAGCCCGCACCATCAACGCTCAGACTGTCCTGGGGCCACGAAGACTTCTCTCCTGCTACCCCCTTCTGGTCACAACGGAACCTCTCTTCATCGTCTCACGGGGGCAGCTACCAGCTTCCTATCTCCGCAGTTTTGGGATCTCAGGAACATTGGGTGGAAGGTGTCACGGAGTGGCTTTCTCCCTGGGCGCAGTGGCCCTGAGACCCAGTCCAGTGGCTGCGCCTCTCTTTGCTCGCTTCCTCCCATTGCTGAGTAGCATTCTGAGGTGCGGACATACGAGGGTCGTATTAGTCATTCACCTGTTTCGGAGGTTTTCAGGTTTGAGCTATTTGCTCTGTCGTGAGACATCACATGCATGGTCTTGTGCAGACACAGTTTTCATTTCTCTGGGACACACACCCAAGAGAGCAATTGCTGGGTCACATGGGAAGTGTTTGTTGATCGTCCTGAAGACCTTGGGCAGCCGTCTCCGCGCCGGCAGAGAGGCCCCGTCTCCGCAGCCTCACCAGTGTCCCCTGCTGCACGGGTGCGAATGCCCACGTCCGGCCGGCTGTGCGATGGCCGCCTCCCGCCATCTTCCCTGCTTCCTCAAAAGCTGGTGACAAGCATCTTTTCAAATGCTTATTTGCCATCTTTCTGTCCTCTTCAGGAAAGTGTCTGTTTTTGTCTTTTGCCACTTCTCCAGTTGCATTTTGTATTTTCAGGGTGAGTTTTGAGGTGTCTTTGGCTCAACAGGATGAGAGTCCTTCGTCATGTGCGTGGTTTGCAAGTGTTCCCTCCAGCACCCAGCTCACTGTCCGGGCTCCTCAGAGCCTTTGCAGAGCCAAAGTTTTGTGTTTTGTGTTTTTAAAATTATTTTCTGTTTTGTTTCCTGTGTGTCTTCACTGTTTTATCACTTTCTGTTTCCTTGTTTTGCCTGCCTTTGGGTTACTTCATACATTTTTATTTTATTTATATATTTATCCATTTGTTTATTTATTATTTTATAAACATATAATGTATTATTAGCCCCAGGGGTACAGGTCTGTGAATCGTCAGGCTTACACACTTCACAGCACTCACCATAGCACATGCCCTCCCCAGTGTCCGTCACCCAACCACACTCTCCCTCCCCACACCCAGATTATTTATTTATTTATTTAAAGATTTTCATTTACTTATTTGAGAGAGAGAAAGCGAGCATGAGCAGTGGGAGCAGCAGAGGGAGAGGGAGAAGCAGACGTCCTGCTCTGGTGGAGCCCGGCGCAAGCTCCATCTCAGGACCCTGAGACCACGACCTGAGCCAAAGGCAGATGCCTCACCACTGAGCCACCCAAGTGTCCCTTGAATACATTTTTAGAATCCCATTTCCACTTGTCTACAGTGTAGTGAGTGGAGTGTATGCCTTTGTTTCACGTTTACTGGCTACTCTAGGTATTACATTGTATGCACATAACATCACAATTTATAGGGTCAACCTTTTACCTGTTTGAATGAAATTTAGAGACCTTATCTCTCTTTATACCCTCTTGCCTTTTCTCATTTTAATATAATGATCTTAGGCATTTCCTCTATGTACATTAAATTCACATTAGACAATACCATACTTTTTACAAATATTAAACATAATCTACAAAACTCAACAGATGAGTGAAGGACTATTATATATATCAAAGAACTTGTGTTTTCTTCTGCCAAAACATTCTGAGTCTTTCTCCTTCAGGGAAGGTCTTAGGTTTCCCTGCATTTCTGAAGAATATTTTCACAGGGTAACTGCATATGGTCTTAGAATTATTTTCTTTTTCCTCAACAGGCAAAATAAAGGATATTCAGATTTTTTGATACCAACATGTAAAATGGTTTTAAATTTGAATTTAAATGGAAAATAAAAAATAATGCAACTTTGAGGGGGAAAAAGTACTTAAAAATGTCATGTCACTTCCTTCTGGTGCCTGTGATTTCAATGAACACTGGCTGTCATTCAGAGAGTTCTCCCTTTCTGGTAAGATATCCTTCTCTCTTGAGGACTTCAGGGTATGTTCTTGGTCTTCAGTTTTCATCAGTTAGACTATACTGGGCATCAGGGTGGATGTATTTGGACTTAGGTGTTGGGGTTAAATCAGCTTCTGTAATCTGTAGGTTTATGTGTTTTTCCAAGTCTAGGATGTTTTCAAGCATCATTTCTTTAAACATTTTCTTCAACTCCATGTCCTTTCTCTTCTCTTTCTGGGATGCCAGTGACATGAGTGGCATATCCTTTTTCATAATCCTACAAGTCTCTGAGCCTCTGGTCAGTTTTGTTTTCCCCCCACTGATTTTCTGTCTGTGGTTCAGATTGGAAGAGACAAAATGAACAGGTATTTTCCTTCTTGGCAGAGTTGCTGGAAGAACAGTCCTGTACCACAGACAAAAGATGAAACAAGGCAAATTTTTATGTCCCGGGTGTGGGCTTGCCTTATGTATTAAATCAGAGGCAGACCAGCCCAGGTATGAGTCTGCTCTTCCTCACCAACTGGCCTTCCTTCTTTGAGTGCCCTGGGTTGTTCAACTGGAGCTTGGGAGCAGGACACTTTGGACAGCAGAGGGGACAGATGCTAACAGGAGGAAGGAGTCAAAACACAGAAGTGTAGAAGGGATGGGACAAACAGAAAACACATGTCCAGATGATACATTTACAACCCATTTTAGGTAAAGCATAAAAGAACGAAACAGTCATACTGAAAGGCAGGTGTTCTCACATTGGATGAGAAAGCTAGAGACAAGTCTACCCTGTTTGTAGAAAACACACTTTAAAAAGGTGCAGATCATCCAAATGTAATCAAGTGGAAATAGACTTACTGCGCACATGAGGAGCACAAGGAGACAGGAGTGGCAAAATCTGTACCAGGAAGCTCAGGCTATAAGACAAAGAGTATTACAAGAAATAATCAGGTACCCTGATTAGTGATCACAGAATTTGCTCATCAAGAAGGATTGCCCATCTTAAACATGATTGCCCATCTTAAACTGTAATGAATGGAACAAAAATTTATAAACTAAAAATAAAAATGGATAAATTCACAAAAATATGGCTGGAGATTTTAAATCGTCCACCTCAGTAACTGGTAGACCACTGTGACCAATCATGATAGAAGCTGTTTCTGTTTTCAGGGGCTATGGAATGTTAACTTTATGAGGGCCAGATAACAACTCCCAAAACGTTAAAAATATAGAATTTACAAAGACAATTATCTGGCCATAGGGAATTGAGTTAGAAGTAAATCACAATATTACATTAATAAATGAAGTGATGGGCTTCAAAATAACCCACAAACCTACAAGAAGAAAGAGAAAACATTTTGATCCTAACAAGAAACACTGCTAATCAAAATCTGGGGAGGTGCAGTGTTTAGAAAGAAAACAAAGCCTTTTAAAAAAGGGTCTATTTTAATGAATAAAAGAGATATAAAATGAAGAGACTAAGCACGAGCTTCAAGAAGCTGAAGAAAAATGAGCAAATTAAACCCAAGTAGGTAGAAAAAAAAAGTTATATTAAAACCAGAAATTGATGAAATAGAAAACAGAAATTTGAAAAATATATACAATACCAAAAGTACTGAAGTTACTGTAGAATTGATTAACTCCCAGCAAGACTAATCAAGAGAAACAGAAAGTGTAAATTATAAGCATCAGAGAATAAAAAGCACATTTCTAGGGATGATGCAGCCTTAAAAGAATGGCATAATAATATAAAAATTATGACAATGAATTATGATAACTTAGGAGAAATGGTCAGTATCCTTGAAAACAAGAGTTTGTCAAAATGGATTCAAGGAGGAATTGAAAAATATGAATTTATCTATCTATTAAAGAAACTAATTTCTTAATCACAAAACCTTCCCACAGAAGTACAAGCCTGAATGGCTTCACTGGTAGATTCTACCCCTATCCCTCAAAAAAGTACATAAGAAATGGCATCAAGTTTAGCCAAATTCTTCAGAAAATATTGTACTTGTAAAATACAGTATACATGAAACTAGTTTTATGAAACCAGGATAATCCTGATATGAAATGGAATAAGAATATTACCAGATAAGTAAATTCATGCATTTAAAACCAATAACTTTACCAAACCATCTTATATAAGAACATAATACATCATGAAGAGATGGATTTTAACCAAGAAATGCAGTTTATTTAGCATTCAAATCATCGATGTAATCCACCATGTGAACCAACTGAAAGATAAAATTGCGGATAATCTCAGTAGATGTAGAAAACACTGGCAGCAAAACCCAATCCACCCCACACTCATAATGAGCCCTTTCAACAGTTACCTCCTTCTAAAGAGCAGATCTTCACACAGGCCAGCTAACAGCTTCCTTATAGATGAAACAAAAATAATATTCCCATCAGAAAAAGACAGGATCAGGGACTTTCATGGTTTCCATTCATAACTGTACAGAAAATCCTTGCCAATGAAATAAGAAAGAAAAGTAAATAGAAGCATAAATTTGGAATGTAGGTAAAACTGCCATTATTCAGTGAAGACACATTTGCATATACAGAAGAACGTTCCTTAGCCAAGTAGAAATAAGTGACAGAAACTCATAAATTAATTTAGTGTGCTCATAGAATACAGAGTCAATTTATAAAAATCAATTACATTTCTATTTACTAACTGGGAACACAATTTTTAAAAACACACCACTTTATAACAGGAAAACAAACAAACGAGGTATCATTTTAAATATGTGGCAGAGAGAAATTAGAGAACCCAAGTAAGTGAAGAGATAAGCTATATTCGTAGTCTTGGAGAATAAATATTTATTCTTATAAATAGTTTAGGATTAATAAATGTTTTTAAGATATCAATACTCCCCATTTTGATGTACAGATTCAAAGCCGTCCCAATCATAATCCTTGTGGACTTTTCTGAGAAGTAGAGTGTATATGGAAATGTGAAGAATCTGGAATTCATGGAAAAGAAGAGTGAACTTGTGGCCATCATCATAATCACTGGCATGCAGTACCACTGTAAGGTCAGTGGGAGAGAGGAGAGGAAAGACATGGAACCACACACAGGTAGGGTCAACTGACTTTAGTTAGAAATGTCCAGGTAATTCAGCAGAAATTGTGAGGTCTTTTAAACAAAGATGCCAGGTTTCTAGACATGTGTGTAGAATAAAAAATTAACCTTGACCTCTAACCCACTCGATAGATAAAAGGCTTAAACATATATTTGAGAACCATAAGTTTTCCAGAAAACACAGCATGGCTTTGGTTAGGGAAAACACTTCTAGAGCACACACACAGAGAGATGCACACACAAATAGCTATGAAAATGGATAATTTTATCTTCATCAAAATTTAGACTTTCCCCTCTTCACACTATGAAAGAAATAGGCAATCCAAAGACTAAGGAGAAAAAAATCCATAATGCATTAATCTGACCAAGTCTTGTATCCAGAATATGTTAAAAATCTCCTACGGTTCAACAAAAGAAAATCCTAAACACAGAATTTTGGCAAATGGCTTGAACAGGATGTGCAAGTAACCAACAAGTAAATGACAAGGTCCAACCCAAAACACAGCATAACATCTCATATTTATTGGAATGGCTAAAGTCAAAATTATAGGCACTACTAAATGTTGATCGGAACAAGGGAAAAGGAGAAACCTCCTGTATTCTTCTCAGTATGGTAAATTACTTGGTAACTGTGTCGTATGTCCCTGTAAAGTTACACAATCACCTGGTCTAAGCCCTTGCAATCCCACAGCTAAGTAATTATTCAAGAAAGATGAAAACATATGTCCGGAGGAAGACTTGAAGAGACCAATAACCAGTAACGAGATTGAAGCAGTGATCAAAAACTTCCCAAAAAACAAAAGTCTAGGGCCTGCTGGATTCCCTGGAAAATTCTACCAAACATTCAAAGAAGAAATATTACCTATTCTCCTGAAGTTGTTTCAAAAAATAGGAACAGAAGGAAAACTTCCAGACTCTTTCTATGAAGCCAACATTACCTTCATCCCCAAACCAGGCAAAGACCACATCAAAAAGAATTTCAGACCAGTATCCCTGATGAATATGGATGCCAAAGTTCTCAAAAAAGATCCTATCTCAGAGGATCCAACAGTACATTAAAAAGATTATCCACCATGACGAGGTGGGATTTATCCCTGGGATGCAGGGGTGGTTTGACATTCACAAGTCAATCAATGTGACAGAACATATAAATAAGAGAAGAGAGAAGAACCACACAGTCCTCTCAATTAATGCTGAAAAATCATTTGACAAAATGCAGCATCTGTTCCTGATTAAAACTCTTCAGAGTGTAGGGATGGAGGGCACATTCCTGAACTTCATAAAATCCATCTATGAGAAACCCACAGCAATTATCATTCTTGATGGGGAAAAGCTGACAGCCTTTCCGTTAGGATCAGAAACACCAAAAAGATGCCCACTCTCGCCACTGTTGTTCAACATAGTACCAGAGAAAGACTTAAAGTCAAATCTTAAGAGAATCCTTATTTGCAATAACCTCTGACTGGAACGAACCTAAAGGCTCATCACCACGAGAATCAATAAGCCAGTTGTAGTATTTTCCCAGAATGGAATACTAATTAGTAATAAAAGGGATATCAATACTCATATACACAATCACATGAATTAATTTCCAAAACATTATGATAAGTAAAGCACAAAGAGATCATACTGCATGAGTCTGTTTTATGAGTCACTACAATAAGAAGAGCTAATTTGGGAGACAAACCATAAGTGACTCTTAATCTCACAAAACAAACTGAGGGTTGCTGGGGGGAGGGGGTTTGGGAGAAGGGGGTGGTATTATGGACATTGGGGAGGGTATGTGCTTTGGTGAGTGCTGTGAAGTGTGTAAACCTGGTGATTCACAGACCTGTACCCCTGGGGATAAAAATATATGTTTATAAAAAATAAAAAATTATATTAAAAAAAATAAAAAAAAATATCTACAAAAAAATGAACCAGAATATTGGGAATTAAAAATAAAGGTTGTATCTATGAAAAAAAAAAAAAGAGCTAATTTGTGGTAATAAAATCAGATAAAGTGATTGCTTCTGGAGGGGGTGATTGAATGGAAAAGGACATGAGAAACATTTCTGGCTTGATGCAAATGTTCTCTATTTTGTTTTCTGTGGTGGAGATATTTGTCAAAAACCAACTAAATGGAATTCTTATAACCTGTGTGTTTTGTTGTGTGTAACTCACACCTAACAAGCTGATAAGCTAAGAAGAAACAATGTCATGGTTGCCTACATGCAAGTGGTTCACGTTCCCATAGTGGCATCAAGAGGAGGACCCACAGGAATAGAATGAAGCCTGGCATGGCAGCCCTACGAGAAAGTGACCGCCATGAGCTCCACTGCCTTTGTCTCTGAAGCCCCCGTCTGTGCTTCCTGCTCTGTGTAGTGCTGGCTTACCCTTGTTGGTGGTGGGACTCTGGCTTTGTGTGGAATTTCCAGAGTGCTTTCAGAGTGATCATGACCAAAGGAGAAGGAACTCGATCAAAATACTAGTGATGTGGTAGAGATCTTAGGCTTAAGGTTTTGAGAACCATTTCTAACCTCAGTTGATAACCCTCACACCTATCGTCATTGTGTTCTCCCTCCTTCAGGCTCTGCCCTTCCCCGTCTGTAACAAATAGGGGTGGCAAGAGCAAAACCATCGAAGGTTCTTCTTCGTTCTTTCAAAGCAACAGTTCTCAACCAAGGGTGACTTTGCCACACTGGGGACTACTGGTAATATCTGGGAACATGTTGTGTTGTCACAACTGTAGCAAAGGGCGTGTGCTACTCTCATCTAGCAGGTAGAGGCCACGATGCCACCAAATATCCTAAGGGCCTTTTATATGTCTCCTTTGATGCCCATGTCTTCATTGGATTATTTGTTCTTTGGGTGTTGAGTTTGATAAGTTCTTTATATAACTTGGATACTAGCCCTTTATCTGATACATCATATGCAAATATCTTCTCCCAATTTGTCAGTTGTCTTTTGCTTTTGTCGACTGTTTTCCTTTGCTGTGCAAAAGCTTTTTATATTGATGAAGTCCCAATAGTTTGTTTTTGCTTTTGTTTCCCTTGCCTTTGAGACATGTCTAACAATAATTTGCTGGGATGAGGCCACAGGAAATGCTGCCTATGTTCTCCTCTAGGATTTTGATGGATTCCTGTCTCACATTGAGGTCTTTCATCCATTTTGAGTCTATTTCTGTGTATGGTGTCGGTAAATGGTCCAGTTTTAGTCTTCTGCATGTGGCTGTCCAATTTTCCCAGCACCATTGATTGAAGATACTGTCCTTTTTCTGTTGGATATTCTTTCCTGTTTTGTTGAAGATTAATTGACCATAGAGTTAAGGGTCCATATCTGGTCTCTCTATTCTGTTCCACTGGTCTATGTGTCTGTTTCTGAGCCAGTGCCATGCTGTTTTGGTGATCACAGCTTTGTAATAGAGCTTGAAGTCTGGAATTGTGATGTTACCAGTTTTGGTGTTCTTTTTCAACATTCTTTTGCCAAAAAATGATCAATATCACTCAAAGTCAAGAAAATAGAAATCAAAACCATAATGAGATACCATCTCATACCAGTCAGAATGGCTAAAATTAACAGTCAGAAAATGAAAGATGTTGGTGAGGATGCAGAGAAAGGGGAACCCTCCCACACTGTTGGTGGGAATGCAAGATGGTGCAGCCACTGTGGAGAACAGTGTGGAGGTTCTTCAAAAAGTTGAAAATAGAGCCAGCCTAGGACCCAGAAATTGCACCCTGGATATTTACCCCAAAGATACAAATGTAGTGATCCAAAGGGGGCATGTGTACCCCAATGTTTATAGCAGCAATGTCCACAATAGCCACACTATGGAAAGAGCCCAGATGTCCATCAACAGACAAATGGAAAAAGACAATGTGGCATGTATATACATGCACACACATGCAGAATACAACTCAGCCACCAATAAATGAAATGTATCCCTTTACAATGACATGGATGGGACTAGAGGGTATTATGCCAAGTGAAATAAGTCAATCAGAGAAGGACAATTATCATATGATTTCACTAATATGTGGAATTTAAGAAACAAAACAGGATTATAGGGGAAGAGAGGAAAAAATAAAACAAGACGAAACCAGAGAGTGAGAGAAACTACAAGAGGTTATGTTTTTAATTTAATTTTGTTTTTCCAGTGTTCCAAGATTCATTGTTTATGTACCACATCCAGGGCTCCATGGAATACGTGCCCCCAACCCCCTCCCTTCTGAAACCCTCAGTTTGTTTCTCAGAGTCCACAGTCTCTCATGGTTCAACTCTTAATCATAGGAAACAGACTGAGAGCTGCTGGAGGGAAGGAGAGTGGGAGGATGGGGTAACTGGGTGATGGACACTAAGGAGGGCAGGTGACGCGATGAGGACTGGATGTTCCACAAGACTGATGAATCAGTGACCTCTATCTCTGAAACCAATAATATAGTATATGTTAATTAATTAAAAGTTTAATAAAAACAAGTAAACAAACAAACAAATTCCTAAAGGCACAAAAGTACTTCCCCACAAAAAGTATTGTCTGCTCTAAATTGCCAAGTGCATGGTATCTTCCCCTACAATGACTTCTGTTGATTCTTTAATATTGAAATGTGTCTGCTATGAACATTGGGGTACAGATGGCCCTTCTTTTCACGACATCTGTATCTTTGGGGTAAATACCCAGCAGTGCAATGGCAGGGTCATAGGGAAGTTCTATTTTTAATTTCTTGAGGAATCTCCACACTGTTCTCCAAAGTGGCTGCACCAACTTGCATTCCCACCAACAGTGGAAGAGGGTTCCCCTTTCTCCACATCCCCTCCAACACATGTTGTTTCCTGTCTTGCTAATTTTGGCCATTCTAACTGGTGTAAGATAGTAACTCAATGTGGTTTTGATTTGAATCTCCCTGATGGTTAGTAAGGATGAACATTTTTTCATGTGTCTGATAGCCATTTGTATGTCTTCTTTGGAGAAGTGTCTGTTCATGTTTTCTGCCCATTTTTTGACATGATTATCTTGTTTTTTGTTTGTTTATTGTTTTGTTTTTTAAATAGTATTTTATTTTATTGAGATTTCACAAATCTACAGATGGAGAAAATATATCATAAAAATATCGAGCTTTCCATTCCATATCACTGTGTATGTCTCTATTTAATTAGGTCCTTTTATTGTCCCAATAATGATTTATACTTTAAAATTATAGATCTGGGGCACCTGGGTGGTTCAGTGGGTTAAGTGATTGCCTTCAGCTCAGGTCATGACCCTGGAGGCCCAGGATCTAGTCTGCATGGGGCTCCCTGCTCAGCAGGGAGTCTGCTTCCCCCTCTGCCTGCCCCTCCCTCTTCTCATGCTCATCCTCTTTCTCGCTCTCAAATAAATAAAAAATCTTAAAAAGCATAAAGTTATAGATCTCACACATTCCTAATAAGTCTATCCTTATGTATTTTAATACTCCATCCTTATGTATTTTAAGAATCTTTACTGAGGTATAATTTTTCTGTCACTGGGCATTAGTGCACATTTAAAAAAATTATTTCTTTTTTTTCATTTATTTATTTTGAGCATAACAGTATCTTTATTTTTGCACCACACCCAGTGCTCCATGCAATCCATGCCCTCTATAATACCCACCACCTGGTACCCCGACCTCCCAGCCCCCCGCTTCTCCCATTCCGTGGGTTGCCTCTTTGTTTTGTTGACTGTTTCCTTTGCTGTGCAGAAGCTTTTGCTCTTGATGTCCCCAAAATTCATTTTTGCTTTTGTTTCCTTTGCCTTTGGAGACGTGTCTTGAAAAAAGTTGCTGTGGCCGATATCAAAGGGGTTACGGCCTTTGTTCTCTTCTATGATTCTGATGGATTCCTGCCTCACATTCAGGTCTTTTATCCACAGTGTTTATAGCAGCAATGGCCACAGTTGCCAAACTGCGGAAAGAACCAAGATGCCCTTCAACGGATGACTGGATAAGGAAGATGTGGTCCATATACACTATGGAGTATTAAGCCTCCATCAGGAAGGATGAACACCGAACTTTTGTAGCAACATGGATGGGACTGGAGGAGATGATGCTGAGTGAAATATGTCGAGCAGAGAGAGTCAATTATCATATGGTTTGACTTACTTGTGGAACAGAAGAAATAGCATGGAGGACATAGGGAGATGGAGAGGAGAAGGGAGTTGGGGGAAATTGGAAGGGGAAACAAATCATGAGAGACTGTGACTCTGAAAAACAACCTGAGGGTTTTGACGGGGCGGGGGGTGGGAAGTTGGGTGAGCCTGGTGGTGGTTATTATGGAAGGTGTGCATTGCATGGAACACTGGGTGTGGTACATAAATAATGAATTCTGGTACACTGAAAAGAAAATTTAAAAATAATAAAATAAAATACGGTTCATAAAAAAAATTGAAATGTGTCATCTTCTAGAGGCTTAATTTTTAGACATCTGTTAACCTGCAGGCTATGTTTTTATATTTAACTCTTTAAGTCACTTGCATAGAAATCTATGCTCAGTAGGAATTAAGCTCTTAAGCTGATTTCTGCTTCCATGTGAAACCAATTGTCTAATACCATGATGTTTTTGTTCCACTGATTTGTGCTGGCAAATTTCTGATAGATGTTAAATTATCATGTTGTAAGGTCTGTTTCAGGACTATCCTGTCCCTTTAGACTTGTACCGCACTTAAAATATATATATATATATATATATATATATATATATATATATATATATATATATCACTTTTTCCCAATGATTTAGTTTCAAGTAAGTGAATTGGTTATTTACTACATCTTCAAATAGGCTGAAATATTATGAAAGTAGGGGTTGCATTATTTAGTGTTTGTATCCTGGTGTATAGTTTGCAGTGACCAGATGTCAAGTTGTTTGAAATTCAATAATTTTCTTAATAATTTTTTTGCCTTTTTATTTTTCCAGGTAAAATTTGTCACGTATCTATATTAAGGTTTAACAGAAAGCCAAATGTATTTTAGGAATTGAGGAAATGAATTTTTTTGTTAGATGCAATTTCAATTTTTCACAGGATTTATGTGAAAATCACAAATCTAAAATGTTTGCAAAGTCTTATAGTAAGTGCTTAAAATATGTCCCTCTGAGCGCTTATCCATTTGTTTAGGAAACATTTTACTCTCACAGTTAATATAAGGCTTACTTAGCTTCTGTCTAAGTAATCATTAATTGTCATTATCGGGCTCCAAATAAATGGTTTAATTAAATTTAATTATGAAATAAATTGAAAATATTTCTATCTGGTTTTATTGGTAAAGTCATGCAGTCGAATGCCTTATGGTTTGCTTTTAGAACTCACTAACTTCTTGTCAAATCACACGCACAGCCATATGGAAAGAAATTCTCGAGTGCTAGTACTTATTGGGGGAAATAGTCCTCAAAGGATAATTTGCATGTAAGTGAGATAAACTGTTATCAAAACTCATTATGAAATGTGGATATATATATTTTTTAACTTTCCTACTTAATTATTAGTGTCCTGAAATTCCATCTCCCCCTTGAGTTCTCTGGACCCGAAACTGGGCACCTTACTGCCGACTGTGAAGAACGGCCCCATCAGTTTGTGGGAGCTGTTCTTTTTGCTGCCACCAGGGACGCTGTCCAAATGGACCATTTTGGCCAAGGCATTGCTGTTTTCTGAGTTTGTCCAGATTCTTTTTTTTTTTTTTTTAATTTTATTTATTTATTTGAGTGAGAGAGAGAGAGTGCTCGCACGATCAAGGGGAGGGACAACGGTGGAGGGAGAAGCAGTGTCCCTATGGAGCTAGGACCCCCATGCTGGACTAACCGCGTCTCCATGCTGGGACCCCAGCCTGAGCTGAAGGCAGACCCTCGACCTGCAGAGCCCCCGGATCCCCTGGTGTGTCCAGATTCTTAGCCCAAAGCTATGAACTGGATCTTCCAGATCTGTGATCCCAATCTCTCAATCCAAAACTTGGCCAAGAGCACCTCATTTGGCATCCAAAATGTTAGCTCTTGGATTAATCCTTTGATTTTATATACCAGCATCGCTGTGTTAGCAACTAAATCTTGTCCAAAATAGTCGCTGGTTAAGCCTGTCGTTAGCAGTTCATCTAGTGAATCTTATAGCCCCACATCAACCATTCCTTTTTGGACCAGCATCCATACCCATGGGCGGGACAGCTTTTCTTTTAAACCAAAGCAGAGTTTACTCACCAACTTCTTCACAAACTGTCAGAGCCTGGCCACGCTGCGGAAGGGAAATTCAAAGGTGGTTTGTGCTCTTAAGGGAGAACAGCCCCCTTTAAGTCAGGAGCTCAGCTCTTCACTTTCAGCTAGAAGTTACTGTTCGTGATTCAAGGCGTGCGCTTACCTCTTCTCCTCCTGACCCCCCGAAGGCACTCGGCCAGAGCCGGTGTCCGTAATGTCCGCCTCGGAAGTCCTGTGTGGTCCATGCTGTTCATGTGTCTATGGAAAAGGAACGAAAAGACGTGAACCAGAATTTTGCAACTAGAAGGGATAAAGCCACTCTTCTGGGAGCATTCTTACAAAGGAGGAACACATAATGGGGCATATCCAAGCTGTGGGATTAAAGACCCGCCGAGTGAAAACAGGCAAAGGCTGGCGAGTCAGAGCGGTAAAGCAGGGGAGTTGGCCCTCCTGGTCTGCATTTGGAAGAGTCTCGGGTGCAGGCAGAGGAGTGAGAACATATTTTTCCAGGGAGAAGGCAGGGCTTCCTGTCGGGGCAGTCCTGATGGGCGGCCGTTGGCCCCAGGAAGTTGCAGTGGACATTTGCTAGAAGTGGGACATCTCCCGTGATTGCTGTGATTGGCCCTGGCCTGCAAGTGCAGAAAAGCGAGGGAGGCTCTCAGGTATCCGTCAAGCTCCCGGGTATCGATCAGGCCATTGGACTGATGGTCAAAGTGAGATTGTTGGCTTTCTGGCCTGATCGCGACAACAGGGGTCTGACTCCCGCCGGCTGGGCCGTTGGGGTGGTGGAGTCTGTAGAGGGCGAGGAGGTTTCTGGGCTGATTTCCGGCTGGGGGCTGCAGATAGCGGGTCAGAATTCTACCTGTGGATATGAGCTGGCTATTGTCTGTGTACTCAGTTTCTCAAAGCACTAATGTTGTAAAATAATACAGAAATTTTTAAAGGTAGCTAATATATATGATTTCTCAAAAAAAAAAAAAAAGGAAATCATTACTTTGATTATATTTTCCCATTTACCTGAAAAATAGTTTTTTTTTTCTTCTCCTTTCGGGGACCAATTCTAGAAAAAACAATTATTGGTATTTAAGTCCTGGGGCACCAGGGTGGCTCAGTCAGTTAAGCATCTCCCTTGGGCTCAGGTCATGATCCCAAGGTCCTGGGGTGGAGCCCAGCAGTGCTCCCGTCCAACAGAGAGTCGCTTCTCCCTCCCCTTCCGCTCCTGCTCTCACTCCCTCTCTCCTTCTCAAATACATAAATAAAACCTTTTAAAAAAATATTTAAGTCCTATAAATTGCATTCGGTAATAACCCTAGGAACAAAGAGTACCCAACACTTAGACCATCTAAAAGTGGATGAAAGTGTGCGTGGCCAAGAGCGCAGACCGGCTCTGCCCACTTGCACTTTCTCCTTCACGGATCGACTCTGCAGCACAGATCCTCGGTGCCTGTGCTCTGACCTGACCTGGCAAGTAAAGTAACAAAGAGTAACTGAAAAACAAAACAAAACAAAACAAAAACCAAAAAACAAAACAGAAACAATAACTGAAAAGGAATTTGCTCTTACTATTACCTTTTCAAGACTTTAATAACTTTGCCATAAAACCAATACTGAAAGCATCTAAGCTTCTTTGCAACAGAGAGACGTTTAAAGGGCAGGGTTCCGGGCCCCCACTCCTGCATGCGGCACCTGCAGGGAAGTGCTGGAGCAGAGTAACGGGATGTCCCCAGGGGCTCTGCACAGGCCGGCGCACAGGGCCAGCCAAGTGGGTGGCCCAGGGTGCTCTGCGGGCAGCAGCATGGGGACAGAGGCATCCGCAGTCTTCAGGTGCCCCTTAGTGGCGATGACTTTCCATCGCTGCAGACATCCCTGTGCTTGGAAGTGGGGGCCCTGGAGGCACCCCGGGTTCTGGTCCCCAGTCCTGGTCCCCTGCAGCCGGGAGATGCTTCTTGGCACTTTCAAAATCCCCAAAAGTAGCTCTTTGACCATTACCATGTGGACTGCCCTCTAGTTTGCATGCTTTTCTTCCTTTTTCCCCTACAAATGAGAGGTCTTTGCTATTGTTTCCACACCTTTGAGATACAGTGGGTCTTAAGGGTACAGATGGGAGGGAGGCATCACTACACGGGGTGCCTACGTGCCGCGACCTCCTGCCCCCGTGACTCACGGGGAAGACGTCAGCACGGCTCTCAGTAGATTTTAATCCATTAATTCCAAGCCATCTTGGATCCTGCATGACTTTTACTTCTGCAAAGGTGTTCTGAGGCGAGATGTTGGGGAAGTGTTGTTCTATGTTCGTCTGTGTGGTTCAGCCCTTCCTTTATTTTTAGAACTTTCTGAAGTGTTCTCTTGAGTACTGGAACCTGCTTCTACCTGTGTTCTGGGGACGCAGCAGATGGCGTATCTGAACTTGATCTGGGGGCGCTAATGGGGGCATGGACGTGAGTCCTCTTACGTCCTTTTGCAGACATTATTTTTGCTCCTGACGTGACAGTGGGAGGCCCACGTTAACTACCACCTGCAAAAGAGCAGGCAGGCCGGCAGATCATGAGATTCCTCATCCCCTCGATAAGGGGGCTAACATTTATGGAACGCCAACTACGGTGTGGGGTTTGCTGTCTGCAAAGGAGGTCAGACAAGGGCACAGATGATAAGCCCGAAAAGTCTGTCAGGTTCCCACGGTGGCCACCTGCCCCACAGAAGCTCGTCAAGCTTCTACCGCCAGGACCGTCTCTGCTCTTACGCGTGTGTGAAGATGAAGCTTGGACATGAGCAAACCATGTGTCTGTTACAACTGTCACAGTAGTTCTTTGGGTAAGATGAAGTGAGAAATAATCAGGGTGAAAACACTACCTGTAGTGTAATAACTTTTCGTTAAGAGAGATAAAGAAGCTGGTGGGAATCTAATTCAGTATTTTAGGATTTGTTTTCTCTGAGTGCTATTAATATGGGTAATTATTGTTCTGGAATTCTTTCTGCACTGAAAATACTGTTATTAAAATAAGAACAATCAGAGTCATTTAAATGTCTAAAATGCCTCCGTACCTTCTTTTATTTCTCTTCCCCTTTCATTGCCTCCTCTGAAAATCCAAAAAGCTCTTTGCACTTTATCATCATCGTTACTTTGTATGTGATAAGTCTAAAAATATTTCCATTCATTTATTCAAATGATATTCATGAATTATTCCATGTCATGACACACATGATAAAATAGTGGGGACACCTGGGTGGCTCAGTGGGTTAAAGCCTCTGCCTTCGGCTCAGGTCATGATCTCAGGGTCCTGGGATCGAGTCCCGCATCGGGCTCTCTGCTCAGCAGGGAGCCTGCTTCCTCCTCTCTCTCTGCCTGCCTCTCTGCCTACTTGTGATCTCTGTCTGTCAAATTAAAAAAAAAAAATCTTAAAAAAATTAATAAATAAAAATGACTATAAGTCCATTGTCTGTTAGAGTAAGTATCCTACTCTAATGAAAATTAACTACTTTCCAAAGCCAATCAATTCGTAAGGACAAGGTTTTACACTTTCCAAATCTCTTAATGTCTGCCTTAATAAGTAGCAAGTGACCCCGACATTTACCCCCGGACAGGCAGCAAGCCCAGCAGCACCTCCTGACAGAACACACTCTTCCCAGAGATCATCCCCAGTGCCCTGCTGTCCTCTCTCTTACCCCGACTGAGCCCCCTGCCCTGCGCACTCCCATCACCTGAACTCCCACAGCGGGTGCAGAGAGGTTGACCAACGGAAGTGGGCTCAGCTTGGAAGTGGTGGAGCTTGGGTTCAAACACAGGAAAACTGACTCTCGGCTCCTTGTCCTAAAAACCTGCATTTTCAAGGAAATATGCACAAAGGATCCCAAGTTCTTACTCGTAAGTTGTTCTTCTTCTTCATTACAGATCAGGTCTGGAAATGCGTTCCAAGAAGGAGGAGTTATGATGTCCTTCACATGAGATAAGATGTGATGTGACATACAACCCACTCCGGTAAGGGTGGTTTTGGAAAACAGAACAGTGTCTCCTGGTAAACACCCAGAACTCCTTCAAACATCTCTCTCAAGAAATATACACCAACAAACAAACAAACAAAAATAAGCAAACAAAAAAAGCATAAAGATCTCTACTTTTCAGCAAAGCGGTGGCTGTTATTTTAGTATCGTAATGACAAAATGTGTAAGTGTGATATATTATGAAACAACAAATTAGCACAGAACATTTTGTGAAGTGGGTTTTTAAAACTTGGTATTGAAATAATAAATACTTTAAGTATTTCGATGAGCCCACAGCCATGTAACCCATAACACCGTCATCTTTACCCTTTTTCTTTTCTTCATTTTCAAGTTTGCTTAAGATTATGAAGAAAAAGTCTCAACCATTTCCTCCTTATACGTCTGAATCAGTTCAAACTGTGGTGACTTAGGAATATTTTTTAATTTATTTGAATTTCCAAATACAACCAAAAAGAAAGATAACAGGTGTATGGGTTTCCCAGCGGCTCCTTTCCCTTCACATCTGCCAGCAGAGGTAAGACAGAGCTTTAAAGAGTTGAACCTCATCCACCTGGACATCTTCACCAATCTCCAATCTCTCCTGACACATCTGTATTTTTTAAAGATTTTATTTATTTATTCATTTGACAGGCAGAGATCACAAGCAGGCAGAGAGGCAGAAAGAGAGAGAGAGGAGGAAGCAGGCTCCCCGCTGAGCGGGGAGCCTATTGTAGGGCTCGATCCCAGGACCTTTCGACCATGACCTGAGCTGAAGGCAGAGGCTAAACCCACTGAGCCACCAGGCGCCCCTGACACATCTGTATTTAAATAATATGCCCTCAAAATAAATAAATAAATAAATAAATAATATGTCCTCACTGCTGGAGAATCACCAGCTCCCTCCTCCCCAGAACCATAGACTTAATGTCAGTGTCACCTACATAGGGTCAGCTTTTCCCACCTCCACCCCCAGTAAAAGCCAGCTACCCCACAGGTGTTACTATAACCCAGGGAAGTAGTCTGCAGGCCACCCCTTTGGGACCAAAGGACCAAGATGGCAGAGCCATGTTTTCCTAACTCACTGGCTATTCCCTTTGAATTACTGTTAAATGGTCTAGAGCCTCCAGAAATATCCAGGCCCAACATAGACCTGAACGCTTGAGCTTAGGACACCAACAAGGCAAGAACCATATCTGTCATTCTTACATGTATTCCAGAAAAGGACCCCAGGAGTCAACATGAATGAAATACAACTTTGCTGAGTAGAGAATCTGTTTCTGTTTAGGGGCCCCTGAGTGGCTCAGTCAGTTAAGTGTCTGACTCTTGACTTCAGCTCAGGTCATGACCTCAGGGTTGGAGGATGGAGCCCCACATAGGGCTCTGTGCCCAGCGGGGATTCTGCTTGTCCCTCCCTCTCCCTCGGCTCCCCCCCCCCCACTATCCTGTGCTGGAGATCTAGTTGTAAAGTAAATAAACAAAATCTTTAAACAAACTGTTTTTAGTTGGAAAAGCAGATGTGGGATGGGGAAATGGAACCATACATGGAAAGGTCCATACTCTAGATGGCGCCCATGCTTCTAAACGTCTCGGCCTTGTAAATGCCCACCTAGCGCATTTGGTTAAATTATTGATTTCCCCATAATACCATACTTCATAAATCTTATGTAAAGAATCAGATGCTGTTACTATTATTGCTATTATTACTATTAAGTTGTTATCCTTTCCATGCTGTGATATCTTCCAGGCACACAGGACATTATTATTGGAGATAAATATTAGGATAAGAAGAATATGTTGACAGTTCCAAAACACATGCACCCACTACATACTCTCATTTTCAACATTCTATTTACTTTTTCCCTGTTGCTTTTAAATATATGATGATGATATGCATGTGTTTGTTTGTATGACACACCTATAGAGTGTGTGTGTGTATGTGTGTGTGTGTGTGTTTAACAAAAAAGAAGAAGAGAAAGTCACATTGTGAAGTGCGTGTTTGGACTGGGTTCTGATGCACCACATTGTGGTAGATGAACTTATGGGCGTCCATGTAGAGCTTCAGAAGGGTGCAGGCCCGCAGTGGGTCTTTGCTTCAAGCACAGACCCTTCCTCCTTGGGACCACACGTGGAGAGCAAAGGCCAGGAAAGGTGGCAGCTCTGGCCAAAGAAGATGCAAACCATGATGGAGGGTCAGAGTGGAGCAGTTCAGAAGGCCAAGCCCACCGTGTGGGGTCAGAGCTAGCTCTGGGAAGGGCCAAGAGCAGGACTGGTGGGGGCGTGTCCTTGCAGAGTGGACCTGCAGCCCAATGTGACCAGCACAGGAATTCTGCTCCCTGTGAGTGTTTCTCTCTAGAACGTGGTAGGTTAAGTTTCCCCTCATTTCTTTTTTCTTTCTTTGTACACACACACAAATGGGTAGAATAAACCATGTCTTGTTTCTAACTTGCAAAGTATCAATACATGCTCCAGATCTACATGACAGCTGCAGATAAAGAGGTTTCATAATACTTTTATGATTTTCAAGATAATTAAAAAAAATCAAATGTTCTTATTTCTCTGGGTCACCAGAATGCCAGACAGTCAGTGTTCGATAAGCTTTTCCAAGTTTCCTTTAATGGATATCAAAACACAAGTGCATGCGTGCGCGCACACACACACACACACACACACACACACAGCTCTGGTTTGTGGCAAACAGCACAGCTGCTGAGAACAAACAGAAAAGCCAGAGAGTTTACAAAAATAAAACACCTCTTCAAAGACAATGAAATCTTTTAGGGCAACCAGGTCTCAAGGGCCAAGGTTGTAAAGAAAAGAGAACTACACAGAGGTGATTCTGTGTTAGAAAACCTGCTTTTCACATCTGGCCTCTTGCAGATTCATGGCTCTGTGTGGAGGTGCTTCTAAAAAGGAAATATGCCAGCAGAGCTTTGGGAAATTCACTGAGCCGGAGAAATGAGGTGGAAGTCTGGGACTCCTGAGGCACTCTTGACTTAGGGGGCCCACATCCCACAGAGAAGGAAGGGCCAGAGCCTTCACTGTCCTCTCAGTGGTTTTGACTGAGTAATTTGTGTTTGAGTTTAGGAACAAAGAAAGGTGCAGGCTTTGTTACCGCTGCACGCTCTCAGGGGGAACCCCAGGGGCTTCAGAGGGAAAGGTCAAGAGACAGAGAAACTGTAAGCAGCACACGTGGCCTGAAGTAATATCAGTCTCATGATTTTAGAATTTCAATAAATGCCAACAATGTGTACATATCACTAAGAAGCTAAGAAAAGGAAAAATAAGGAAAAATTTAAAAATTAACTGTTGCAAAAGAAGAAAAGAAATAAAAGGAATTTAAAATATGTGGGACAATCAGAAAATAAATGAAATAAGGTCATAAATAGAAACAAGATGCACCAGTAACCATATTTACAATAAATGGATCAAACTCTCCAATTAAAAGACAAAGGTTATCAGGCTCGATTAAAATACAAAAGTCATTTACATGCTACTAACAAATGACATGTCTTGAAGAACATGGTAAGCCCAAAATCAAAGTACCAGAAAAGATACTCCATGCAAACTTTAAACAAAACAAGGCAAGGATACCTTATAATGTCAGGCCGTGAGCAAGAATTAATACGAAGATTCAGAGGGTTGTTTCCTGACATCCACCAGAAGAATGTCAGAATTTAAAAGGTATATTCAGAGGTGCCTCGTTAGCGCAGTAGGTAGCGCCTCAGTCTCATAAAAGGTATATTCAGAACTTACTGTAACTACAATATGTATAAAGCAAAATGGACAGAACAAAAAAGAGGAAAAAATCTACATACATACTAGAATTGTTTTACACAACTCTGTCAACAACCCATAAAACAATAGGAAACATTTTTATCACAGAATACAGATGTGAACACCATTAAAAATGTGGGCCTAATTTGTACTTTATATATGAATACAACTGTGTACATAAATACACAACACACTGAAACTAAGAATGGTTCTGGCCTACTGTGAGTAGTAACGCGCAGTGTCTCTGGTCCAGGAGCCTCGTGTCTTCTGCCAGCATCCACGAAGCTCTGGCACGGCACCTTCAGAGCAGGGTAAACTCTCAGGCCATTCACGCACTTGACAAGGATATGGCTGACACTGGCTCATGTGTTATTAGAAACCCTGAGTAGTTCAAGAAATCTGAAACACACTGAAAAAGGTTTTCCAAAAATCTGACTCTTCCCTGTGAGGGTTATTGGCTTCCCAACCCCTAGCGTTACTTTGCTCGTCCAATGGATCAAATGCGTTGTGGTTGGAGAGACTGAAACTAAGTTTTTGTTGTTGTGTTGTTTGTTTTGTTTTGCTTTTTGGAAAGATGTTTCTAAGCCATTGTTCTCTTCATAATACTTGTGGGAGACTGGATCATTGTTCGCAGTTACTCATGCTCCCCCTGGGCCCATGACCTTTGCCATATAATTTTGCAGTATATTTTCTCACATCTCACTGATGTTGGACTTGCTTCAGATAATGGAAACAGCCAGAAGCTATGCATGCCAGTTTTCAGCCAAGGCCTTAAAAGGTAGTATATATTTTGCTTACCTCTCTCCTGTTCCTTGGAAAAAAGAACATGCAAAAAAGTAAGTTGTTGCTAGTCTGTCAGCTAAGTGAATCCACCTTAAATTCTGGAGCCAAAGACTAGTAGATCACGCTGGGCTTAGGTTTTCCCCTGATGGGAGGATCTGATTAAGAAATAAACATTTCTTGTTTAAGCCACGATTGTTTGGATTTTTTGGAAACAGCAAACACTTAGTAATGCAACATTTCTATGCTTGTAAATGTCTAAGGGCTTCGTATGGCCTGAAGAATGAAGACTATAAGACTTATTCAGTGTACTCTATAATTTTGTCCTGTCTATTCAGTTTTATCTCTCTCAATTCCCTTTCATTAACCTGGGCTTTTACTAAGACGGCTCTATAATTTAGTCCATGAGAGATTACTCCCTAAAATACCTTTACTTCGCCAATTCCAAATATCTTTCCTTACAGCGCATTCCATAAAAATCTATCCATTCCAACAGGCTATTACCTTGATGGACCTTGTTATTAAGAATTACATTGCTTTAATCACAATTCATATCTTTAAATCTACTAATATAAGATTTCAATACTCAGTGTACTTCATCAATGAGCTGTCTTGATAAACTCCTTCAAATTCATCAATGACAAGGAATTGTGCTCTTGTCATGCTAGAATATTTGACAGCACTTCACCACCATGTTTCGCACAAGCTCACTGGGATGCCTTGAGGAGAAATACTACGGAAAGTATTGTGCAAAAAGAAACAGGGTGAAACAAATATATGGGAATTAGACTAAACAATTAACCCTCTGTAAATGTGATTTGTTATGGTTTTTCTCAGAATTAGTCACAAAGAGCAAATGGAAATTGATCACTATCGAGTAATCCTCTGCCATAAGGAACAAAGTCAGGATTCTGTCTTCTGGGTGATTAGAGTATAGAACTGATGAGGTATACATTTTTTTAAGATTTTATTTATTTATTTGAGAAAGAGAGAAAGCATGAGTGGGGGGCGGGGGGAGGGGGCAGAAGGAGTAGACTCCCCGCTGAGCAGGGAGACCGATGCGGGGCTCGATCCCGAGAGTCTGGGATCATGACCTGAGCTGAAGGCAGATGGCTCACCAACTGAGCCACCCAGGTGCCTCCAATGAGGTATTCCTGACACCAGTTACTTTCCACCATGTGTGCTGGAAACCAATAAAAAGATCAACAAGGTACGTGGACAGAGAGCCACAGTGAAGGAAGCTGGGACATCCTGTGTTCTTACAGGCTCCAGCTTTCTTGCTGCCCTTGGTTCCTTGAAGACAACTTCATAGCCTTACCATAATCCCTTCTCTCCCTCATACTTACACCAGATAAGCTTCTTGTGACTTTGGGGACACCTGGGTAGCTCAGTGGGTTAAAGCCTCTGTCTTCAGATCAGGTCATGATCTTAGGGTCCTGGGATGGAGCCCCACATCGGGCTCTCTGCTCAGCGGGGAGCCTGCTTCCTCCTCTCTCTCTCTGCCTGCCTCTCTGCCTGCTTGTCATCACTCTCTCTGTTAAATAAATAAATAAAATCTTTAAAAGAAAGATTCCTGTGACTTTCAACCAAAAGACTCCTACATTTTCAAAGACATTGAAATGAAACATCTTCAGAGCTGGTGGCTCTTTCTGTAGAGTTAAGCAATTATTCATGGAATTATAAAAATGTAGACAGAGAGGATTCTGCCAAAGAACATGTCTTTTCTCTGGACACACTTTGTTCAACATACTCAGAATGCCTGATGGCTCTGGGTTCTGCCCATGTAGGACTCGGGAACTGGAGGGCAAAGCACAGCTGTTCTCCTGCAGGAAATTACTCAGAATTCCAAAGATACGGAAAAAATAATGGCAGAGGTGTATGTGGCACTTCCAACCACATGGATACTGAGAAGGAAAGCAGTTCTGTATTGGCTGAAACTAAAACTGAGTACGTAGATTGTGTGGAAGCTAATTCTACCAAAGCAACAGGAAAAGGGCAGTAGAAACGGGTCCTTCAGCCGTCCTTTTGTATTCCTTTCTTTGACACAGGCTACTATAATTAGAAAGATCATCTTCACTCCTCTCCCAATGGTTTCACGAGAAACACCTACCACCAGACACTTAATGGTTTTGTTTACGTTGGGGAGGAAGACCCGTCCCAAGAGAGTACATTTTCCTCCCGTTCAAACTGCCGCCCGGTGATAATTTCCATAATCAGAGTAAGATTTTTTCCCTTATATCTGAATGCACAGACACGCCCCTCTATTAAATTTCTCTTCTGTGCGGTTCATCTGTAGCCTTCTTCGAGACCACATGCCCTTGTGTATTTATTCCCATTAAATGGCAGGGGTGAGAAATGGAATTACAGCAGCCAACATTATCTTCACTAATACATGTCAAATGTCGTAGTATCAGAGTGAGCTATGTAAGCAACGTCGACCCTTTCCTGTGCCCCTCACAGACCTATGCAAGAGTTGACTGATGACTCTAAGTCAAAAATAAGATTTGAAGCCTACCCTGCAGAGCTCAGAGTCTAAGGCACTCGGCTCAGTGAAATCATAGTATGTTTTTCTGTCCAATATCTTACGGGTCCAGTAGTTTTCTTTGTTGCTGGTGCTATCCACCTTTCAATCATTACCAAAGATCCTAGAAAAACTTCTATTTTTTCCTAAATGAGTGCTTCATGGGGAAATGTTCCTAATCCTGCATTATGCTGCATTTTATGTGATGGAGAAAACTAATCCAGCTACCCACATCGTACTTCTATATCTACTTTCATATCTAGATTTATTTCAGGCGGCCGTAATTACAACTAAGTTTGCTGATGCTTTATTACAACCTCGGCAGGATTTACTGTTCTAGGCTACACTGCTTACATCTGTTGATGTCTTTGGCAGCATAAATCAATCCAAACAAACTCCATTCTGCTAATACTGCCATCTGCCAACTCCCATTCACTGTTTACCAATAATATAGACTCCCCATCATTCTAATAATAAGTGAATGAACCATTTTGTTTCTTTTCTCAGGCAGCAGGAAGCCATTCACCATGCTTGCTAGATGCTACTTAGCAAATAAACGTTTAGTGAAGGATTTCACAGACCGGCAGGTCTCTAAATTCTGCAACAAAACAAATTGAATCAGAACTCTTGTTCTACATTTCTGTTTCACTGACAGTGTGCAAAGAGTTCAATATAAAAACGTCTTAATTGACTGACCAGGGACAAATCAATGAGGTTCACATTCTGCTTTGTCTTCTTGGGCAGTTGGCTGACTGAAAAGAAACAGAATCAAGTCTTGGGTCATACCACACAGAGAGGTGGGGGAAACCATGAGCGATAGCTGTGGGAGATGATCCCTTTGAGAAGGATATTGGCTTGAGTACATAAACAAGGGCAGATCGATTAAGGAAACAGGGCTTTGTGGTCTGAGTCTTGGCTGCCCGATCAAACCTACCTCTAGATCCATGACAAGTCTTCATCTGTGTAACATAAGTGGCCAAAGCCAAGCATTAACCAGACTGGAGAAGGAAAGTGCCACCACGCAACGGGGTGGGGACACTGGGAAGTCATTTGCCCTCATATCTCTGAGGCCAAACAACAGAAGCTTATATTCTACACTCATTCACCTCCTTATGCTTCACTAAGGAAGAAACATGTGCCCTGAGCTGAATGTTAAAATATTCTTCTCATATTTCTTTTAAAACTCTATTTCTTCCAGTGTCTGCCAATCAACATGGGTCAAAGAGCAACACAGAGTGTAAAATCAGAAGAGTGTGGGAACATAGAAGCTTCACGTGAAGTTACAGAGTTTTACATCAGATTCTAACCTGCAATAATGCTATTCAATAATTTCCCTGTGACAAAGTAACTCCCATCTTAGGGTTACTACATAGGCTTAAAGATCTTCTGTTATCTATCTGGAAGGAGACAGAGGCACTCCTAATGTCATTACATTCTAAGGTCACTCAGACTCCTAAAAGACAAGTGTGGCTAACTTTGGAACTGAAGAACACACCTGGCAACTAACAACTAAATGGTAAGGAACAACTTCCCACTTTAAAAGCGTTCTGAAGTCATGCTGCTGTACAATGTATCTTTGAATAATAGCTGGGAAGATACATAATAATATGAAAGAAACAACAGCAAATTAAAAACAACACAAATTACATTATTAAAGCTGACTCATGTGAGGATTTTTTCATTATTTCCAAATTTAATTGAAAATATCCTCTTAAGGATGCTTCAAATGTGTGAGTCATTTTTAATATGAAATTACAAATAGTCAAAATGCATTAATTATTCACATGCACGTCCCATATGGCTACGCTTAGAAATTAGCTTCTGACCCCCACACACGCAACATAAAATATCATTTTGCCATTTTTTATTAAAAAAGCTGGTGACAATTATCTGAGCTCTCTAAGCATTATTTTAATGACAGGCAAGAACAGATTAAATAAGAAAGGAAGAGAGGTAGAGAGACAGATTAATTCAGTACTGAATTAGATTTTCTCAGTGACCAAATCCACTGTGGTCCCTCACTCTGATGAACCCCTAGGTGATGTCCTCTTATTCAAGTGGAAGTGAATTTAAATCTTTCTTTGAGAAAAACTTTAAGAAAGTTTTCCTATGCTTCAAATTATCCCTTAAATGTTTCATATATAATGAAGACACATGATTGGGAAAAAAAAAAAAAAAAAAAGGCATGAGAGGAACCATCACATCTCAGTGTGATTAGAAGTCAAAAAATAAAATGTTACATAATAGCAATAAACTGATGAGATCCAAATTATGAAATGAACAAACAGATTTAATTACACTTATGCTTGATATGTTCAAGGAAATAAAAGACAAAACTGAAACTTCTCAGAAATAAGCTGAAGAAAAAAAAAGGAGAAAAAACAAAATAGAAATTTTAAAATGAAAAGCAATGTGTTAAAATGTTAAGTGTTAAAATCTTGGTAAGAGGGTTTAATAGCAGATTAGATGCTGCTAAGAGAAAATCACTGAACTGGAGATCGGTCAGAAGAAAATACCTAGCATCTATCATCAAACAGGAAGGAATAGAAAGGTGGAGACCACAGAACAGTGCGTGGGAGACAAAGTGTGTAGGTGTGATTTTCAGAATTGTCCTCTAAGAAGGTGGGGGAGGGGAACAACAGGCCCCTGATAATCAGACAAATAAATTAATCAATGTATATTCATACGTGAATAGAATTACATGCGATAACATGTTTGAATCCTAACGTAGCACTGCACGAGAGAAACTAGACATAAATAAACATAAATGGCAAAATTACCTTCACATAAACTAAAAAATTAAGACAAGTCTGTATTTTTTAGGGCAGCATGTGTAGATAAAAAATTTCTTTTAAATGCTAAATGGTTACTATCAAAATCATAATTACAGTTTCATTGGAGGAGATATGAGAGGAGAAGGATCCAGGTGATCTGAGTCTTTTCCTTTTTTCTCCTAGGTGGTGGTTACACTTATGTATTTGCTGTCTGTAATTTATTATATTGCCTATCTTTGGTATGTATTTTTATGTTTTATATCCCAATAAAAGTCTTTTTAATAAGTAGTAAAATATAAGAAACTAGCAAGCGTTAAATGAAAATATTTCATTTTAACTTTCTTTTGAATGTTCTTCGTGTATTTTTGGTTTTTGACTTATACTTATTGCTTTTTAATTTTAATATATCCACTTGTTAAGATTTTATTCATTTGAGAGACAGAGCATGAGCAGGGAGGAGGGGCAGAGAGAGAGAAAGAAGATTCCCCACTGAGCAAAAAACCTGGTGTGGTGTTCGATCCCAGGACCAACTTGAGCAGAAGACTCAATGAATGAGCCCCCATGCACCACAATATATCACTTTTTTAAAAAAAATCTGAATTTATCATCTCTTCGTTACTCTCTGATTTCATGTCTTTATAAACAAGCCATGTGATCTACTGTTGGACTTTTTTTCTGTTTATTTCATTTGTAATCGCATTCTTAAAATAGCATCACTCTGTTTTCATAGTCCCAGTGTGTTAGACAGTAGTTGGGGTAGACATCTTTGCATTCTTTTAGGTTCATTATTTCCTCCAGTTTTCCCCCATTAACTAAGACTCATGCTTTAAGACTGAGATAAAGGTCTTTTAGATACTAAGAAAATAGTCTTTGATTATTATTTCATTGAACGTTTTAAAAAATATAGCTGTTGGACTTTGACGAAATTTATTTCATAATCTTGGAAATAAGCAAATGTCTCTCTCTATGTATATATATATAGAGAGAGAGCTATAGATATATTGAAATATCTTACTGCATTTTTAACAAATTTGAAGTATCCTGGTATTCCAAGAGAAAGCTCCACGTCTGCACTGACAGGATGTGTCACTTCCTAACCATGGCAGTGGGTGGCTTGTGCCACGGGAGTCTACACTGGGAGCAGGTGCAGTAGGTGCTCCACCCAATTCCTCTTTAAAAATTCAGTTTGCCTTTCTCCAGATTCTGACTGTGGGTCTTCCAAAAGCTCACTTCTGAAGCCTGTAACAGAGGACTCTCTTGGGCTGCCTAGGATGCTTTAACCCTTGTCTTCCATGGACTCTGCCGGAAACACGAGCAAAGTGATCAATATGATCTCAAGATTCCAAACATGTTTAAATTACATATAATTACGTAATTAAAAAAAATTAATATTTCCCCCAAATCTGCTTCAAATTAATGTCACTTTGCCATTTCTTACATTTCAACAGGTGCCCTTTATTTTCCTGTCTTCTTTTTGGTTGCAAATTTTTTCTTGGTATTTAGGGAGGTTTTGGGTTTATTTTCCCCCAATGGTTATTTTGTACTACTGCTTTATTAATGAGCCCTCTTTTTCTATCTTAAGCTTCTAATCTTCAGTTTATTAGCTTTGCATTTTATGTTTTGATCCCTACTAGTACATGTACAAAAATCAGAATGCAAACTCATTTTTTCCCCTTTTCATTATGAATTTTTTTAAACTTTGCTATTTCTACCTTGTTGGAGCATGCTACATTTACACATTATTTCTACATTAATTCATCTACCTTTGTGTATTCTTAGATTTATGATCATAGGTATTCAGGGCTCCGTGTAAGTCCTTTTACTCGGGTGTCCGAATTAATCTTTGGAGCAAAGAAAATGAAGCTTGTCCTATAGCAATATATTGGTTGTAGCTGGCAAGTGCTAAGTTTCATTTGCTGCCCCTTCTTCCCTAGTAATCCTTAGCAAGACTAGTATGTTCCCTTTTTCCTTTCAAGAATGTTACATAAGGGTGCCTGGATGATCAGTCAGCTAAGCGTCTGATTCATGCCATGATCTTGGGGTCCTCGGATCGAGCCCAGCATCAGGCACTGTGCTTAGCAGGAAGTCTGCTTCTCCCTCTCCTTCTGCCCCTCCCCTGTTCCTGAATGCCTGCTCTCTCTTTCAAATAAATAAATAAGATCCCCCGCCTTTTTTTTAAAGAATGTTAGGGGTACTTGAGTGGTTCAGTTGGTTAAGTGTCTGTCTTTAGCTCAGGTCATGATCCTGGGGTCCCAGAATTGAGCCCTGCAATGGGCTTCCTGCTCAGTGGGGAGTCTGCTTGTGTTCCTTTCTCTCTCTCTCTCTCATTCAAATAAACAAACAAGTAAATAAAATCTTTGAACAAATAAAAAATAAATTAAAAAGAATGTTATGTAAATAGAAGCATATAGTAATCTTTTTTTTTAAAGATTTTATTTATTTATTTGACAGAGGGAGACCACAAGTAGGCAGAGAGGCAGGCAGAGAGAGAGAGGAGGAAGCAGGCTCCCCACTGAGCAGAGAGCCCGATGCGGGACTCGATCCCAGGACCCTGAGATCATGACCTGAGCTGAAGGCAGCGGCTTAACCCACTGAGCCACCCAGGTGCCCCGATATCTTTTGAGATTGGCTTTTCTCACTTAGCATAATTCAGTGGAGACTCATCCAAACTGCTACATGTCTGGGTTGCTCCTTTGTATTGCTGAGTAGAGCTCCCTGGTATGTGGGTGGCATGTTCTGTTAACCACCCACCTGGTGAGGGACGTCTGAGTTGTTTCCCATTTGGGACTCTTAACATCGTGTGAACGTTCTGCACAGGTTTTGGTTTGAATGTAAGTTGTTGAGTTTTTTGTTTTCTTTTGTTTGTGTAATTCAGAAGTCGTTTAGCAACTGAAAAATGTTACTGGTTTCAGAAAGAGAAAACTTACTAGTTTCAAGAGTACAACATAATGATTCAGTATTTGTATACATTGTGAAATAATCAGCACAGTAACTCTAGTTATAATGTATCACCTTACACAGTTATAAACGTTTTTCTTGTGATGAAAACTTTTAAGATACACTCTATTATCAAGCTTCAGACATGAATTATAGTATTACTAGAGTCTCCACGCTATACATTACATTTCCATTTCTTATTCTCATTTATTTCAGTTAGCATAATGCCCTCAAAGGCCATTCCTGTTGCAAATGACAAGATTTCATTCTTTTTTATAGTTGAATCATATTTCATTATTCACACATATGCACATTATATATAAAACACTATATATAATGCATTATGAAATATATTAAACAAAACAAAAAATTCTCTTTCTATATATATGTATACATATACATACATATAGATCTATATATCTCACTTTTTCCATCTATTCATGGACACAGGTTATTTTCATATCCTAGCTATTATAAATAAAGTATCTGTGAACATGGGGGTAAAGATATCTTTTAAAGTTAGCATTTGTTTTTTTATCCTCTGGATAAATATCTAGAAGTAGGATTGTTCGATCCTATGGTAGTTCTACTTTAATTTATTCGAGGAAACCCATGCTATTTTCCAGCTACTGTGCCAGTTTACATTTTTACCAACAGTGCAGAAGGTCCCCTTTTCTCCACATCCTCATTAGCACCTTTTGTTTCTTGACTTTTTTGTAAGTCATTGCGACAGGTGTGAGGTGATATCTCATGGTGGTTTTGTTTTGCATTTCCCTGATGATTAGCAGTGTTGAGCATCTTTTCATATGTCTGTGGGCCATCTGCATATCTTCCTTGGAAAATTTTCTATTCAGACCGCCTTACCATTTTTAAATTGGATTTTTGTTTTGTTTTGATTTGCTTCTCTTTTTCTTTTTTTTCATATTGAGTTATAATGAACTTAAGGTTTTATTTAGGTGGGATGAATGCCTAGGAATACAACAGTTGGGTCATATGATATTATACGTTTAGTTGCCAAATTGTTTCCAGAAGATCTGTTTTTTATACCAGCAGTATAATAGTGGTCCGTTCTCCAGTTTCCTGGCTTCCTGGACAGCATCTCTTCCCTTTTCAGCCATTCCAATGCACTAGCAGTGATGTCTCATTGTGCTTCTAGTTTACATTTTCTTAACAGCTAATGATGACACATATATTTGCCATCTATACATATTCTCCAGTGAAATTTTTGCTCCTCTGTTTTGCTAATTTTTTAAGATTTTATTTATTATTTTGGTAGAGAGAGACACGGCAAGAAAGGGAACACAGCAGAGGGAGCAGGAGAGGGAGAAGCAGGGTCCCCAGGGAGCAAGGACCCCGATGCAGGACTTGATCCCAGGACCCTGGGATCACGACCTGAGCTGAAGGCAGACGCTTAACAACTGAGCCACCCAGATGTCCCTGTTTTTCTCATTTTTTAATTGGATCTTTTGTTTTTTCTTGTTGAGTGTCGAGAGTTATGATAGGTCCTACTACGGATAATGTGGTGGTGAATTCTGTGTCAGCATGGCTAGGCCATGGTGCCTGGGTATTTGGCAAACGGTTCTGGATGTTGCTGTGAAGTGTGTGTGTTTAAATGATATTAGTATTGAAATTGGTGGATTCTGAGTAAAGTGTATTGCCCTTTATATCGTGGGTGGGCTCATCTAACCCATTGCAGACAATACTGAATGTACTAGAAGATACTAGACCATAAAAGAACTATTTCTTCAAGCAGGAAATCCTTCCAGTAGATCTCTTTTTACCTCTTCCATATGCCTTCAGACTGCCAGCGTGTCCTGCAGGCTTTGGACTTGCAACTCTACAACGAAGAAGTCGTTGCGTCTACTCAGTCTTTTACATTTAATTTAGTTACCATACATTATTTAGGTCTCATTATACAAAGTAAACAATTTGTAATATTACATTTTCTCACCCTCAGGTTTTATGAAACAATTTCACTCAAAATCTCCTCACATATTTTTGACATTTGTGCATTTGTCCCTTCGAGGGTTAGTTTTGAGTCAACTGACATAGGCTTCCAGAATTCGGCATCTTCACAACCCTCTCAAACCCTTCTTGAATGGATAAGATGCTGTGCCAGAATCCTTTATCTCAAGTCAGAGGGACTCGCTAACATCACAGCAGCACCTGTGTACTCCCGCTCCCTGTAGTCGTCTGCTCTGGTCCGACTCCTACAACGCCCTCAATGACCATTTTGCCTGTTGAGAAGGTCTTTAAAGGGCTTGTTTACAATGGTTCTAAATGCTTTTTAATGTGAGGTCATTCAACTAGGAATATTTACAAAATCTATGAGATATATATATATATTTCCATTTTTTGTGTTTCTGGACCTAATCTCCAGGAGCATCTAAATTTGCATTGCTCATAAGGATAATGTTTCTTTCCCAAATGGTACTTCGAAATATTGACATAATTGGCAAAGCAGCATCATTGAGAATGTTTTAAATTGAATTGGTAGACAGCTCTCTGAAACGTAATTTGAGGCAATAATATACATCTTTTTAAAAAATAATACACATCTGATATTTAGGCACAAGCAGTGTTTAACATTTAAACCTATGTTTTATTCAATGTATCTCAAGCACTTCATATTATTTGATACTATAATCAAAAAATTAATAAGCACGGATCGCATGGAGCACTGGGTGTGGTGCAAAAACAATGAATACTGTTATGCTGAAAATAAATTTAAAAATTTCAAAAAAAATTATTGAGTAAATAGTATTCTGTTAGTTGATTTGTTTTTTTTAACCACTGCCTTCTTGTTTGGATTTTGTTTCGTTTTTGATATTTCCTGATGGGAAGCACAGGGATGAATGCTCTGTAATCAGGCCCTTGGAAACTCCATCATTTCTTTCCTTAGCTTAATTTCCTTTATATGTGATACGTTTGATACATCGTATCAAACGCATACCAGGATGTGTGAATTTATATTCCTTTCAGCAGTGTGTAAAAACCTCATGTCCTATAGCCCCACACAACCTGGGAATAATTATTTTTGCTATTTCCGAACATTCAGGTTATAAAGAGAATTTCATTGTATTGTTAATTCCCAATTAGTTCGTACATGGCAATGTTGACTTTTTTCCCTAAAACGTGCTGGTCGTTTAATTTTTGTTCCGTCTCTTGTTTCAGCCTCCTTATGCCATTTGTTAATTTGGGTAAATCTACTGGCATTTCAACAGAACCCACCTCTACACATACATACACACAGACACACACACCCCTTGATCCTGGACCACTGTCTTGATATCGTGTATCAATGTGTCCTGCGGGTTGACCCGATGCCTCTGTTCTTCAGTGGCTGGGCCAGTCTATGGGATTGCTCATGGGTTTGTGGTGCATTGTCTGATAGAAGTTTGAAATAAGATGATCTTGTTCACACAAGACGTAGGGTGGGGGTTGTCAGTCTCTTGGACAGACTGGAGAGGCCATTGGGCCACAGATTTCTCATAACCCAGGAGCTAGCCTGGGGTTCTTCACAAGACAGTGAAGTTAAGTGGATGTCCCCATGTGTAGGTGTTCAATCCTGACTTCTGTCACACTTGCTATTGTCCCATTGACTACCTCAAGTCATAAAGTTGGGGTGCGTAAGGGGACTACCCAGGATGTGAATATAGGAAGTTGTAAACAATTTGTGTAATAATCTGCCATAGGCCTTACTATAGTGATTAAGTCTAAGATGCTGGGGTAAACCTAAGTTGAAATTCTGGCTCAGAATCTTAGAATATGTGTGATTATGGACAAGATAATCTCTCTGAGCCTGATTCTTTTTGTCTATTTTTCTTTTTATCTATTTTATCTATTTTTCTTTTTATTGATTTTTATCTATTTTATTTATTATTCAAATTTAGGATATGCCTAATCAAAGCAGCAACCATGTAACAAAAAGAACTAAATAAAATGATGCATATAAGGTGCCTAACACAAAACACACTACATAATAAGGGCTAAAAGTACTTTGGCCACCATTATTGATTCTAATGCTTGGGAGATAATGTTTCTTCTTTTTGATAAGTTATTTCCACTCCTTATGGAGTCCTGTCCCTAGTGTACCCACCTACTGGAGGATGGCATATGTAGACATGCCTGAGTTCAAGAGGGAGCACAGCTTAGACTCAAAATGGGTTCATTGCTATTTGAGTTCAGGGTCAGATTACTTACCCTCCGAAAGTAGTGTCTCCCCCCTCCACTGGCTCCATGAAGAAATAATAATCATCTAACCTAGTTAGCAAACACTGATGTGCTACCTTGACCATGGGGAGATTATACAGGTTTCCTTCATTGTAAAAATGACAAAGATAATTTCTCATTACACACTCTTCATTGCTATGCTACAAGAGGCGATATGTGTGCAATCTGTTATCATGAACTTAACCTTTATTTGAGAACTTGGCTGGAGAAAATATTACTTCTCACATGATTTTCTAAAACTTACTTCCAAATTTCAGCATTCCCACCAGTGCACAGTCTGACTCGGCCCTGCAACAACTTGAGGAATGGTCTTCTTTCTTCCATTTTTGCCCTTGGCGGTACAATCTCCAAAAACACGACTTAGATTGCATGCTAATGGATATACACTGTTTCCTCGAGCTGGAAAGCTACTGTCTATGTCTCCTGATGTGTGAGTTCTGCTCAGCACGTTTCCCCTGTGACTTTGTCAGGGGGTTTCTGATCACGTTCCATCAACAGGAGGGAGAGTGGCCGGGACGGGGAAGGAAGAGGCTGTTCCTTTCTATTTTTCCTTTCCTCGGGCATGGTCCTCGGAGAGGTGGTTGGCTCCAACAGCTGCAACTGTTTTCAGAATCCAGCTTCTTTTGAAACTCCTGGAATCAGACTCTGCATGGGGGCCCAAGACTCTCATAGAGCTCTGAGAAGCCCTAGGCTGTGCCTCAACCCAGCCGTCTGAGCGTCAACATCATGGAGTCTTCCTCCATGTTCCTGGTGTCACAGGAAGAGCTTGGTCACATGCCCCCCAAGGGAGGGTGGGCACCACATCTGTGGAGCCTATCATTCGAGATTAACTATTAATACCTATATTTCCCAAACCTTAGAGACTACAGCTACTTCCTGCATGTATTATTTTGGTTATCATAGCGATATCTTTTTCTAGGTCTTTTAACTTTTATAATAATACTTCCAAGTAACAATGCCTTGTTTTAATTCTAAGTGTGTAACACATTTTCCTTTTTCGTACTGAACACTGACTAATACAGCATGGGTATCAGGAACTATCCTAGGAAAGAGAATAAAGATCAAAAGATGGAATTTTGAAATTGTCCTGGTGACATTCCCAATCTTTAAGATGTCTCAGAGCTCCTTCCTACTTGAAAACTGAATACAGGTAATCCACAGCGGGTAGGGGCATCACAGTTACGCACACTGTGTCTGCTTGGGATGAAATGCCTCTTTGTACCTGAGGGGACCACTGAGATCTACAGACTTAGGTCAAATCTTATTTATCCCTGTCCACTCTACTCCTATAATTTGAGCTTGGGTCACCAGGAATTAACAACATCAACTTGTTTCAAATACTTAATAACCCTGACAAACTCAGTTACAGTCACCCTAATAACCAAATGTAGGCTTATTTGGAGGAAAGCTTAAAGACTTAGAGCCTCTATTCATAATCTCATCCTAGGATCCAAGGTCAAGTGAGGACTAAAGTGATTCCACCACAAATGGGAATTTGGCCCAAGTTCATGTCACATGGCTCCCAGCAGCTGTGGAGACCATCTGTGTGTAATTCCTGTAGATTCTAATTGCAACAGGCATACTTGGCCACAGCTAGAGTCCCTGCCTTAGCACCCCAGACCATGGAATGGTAACTCTTAGGTAGGAAAACTAAGTGGAAGATGATTGAACTTCTCCACCAGAATACCAAGCTGTGAAGGGATGACATCCTCAGTGTCGGTCAGCTGTGAAGCCTGCAGAGCTCAGTACCACCTTCTAAGATCTCAAAGTGCAGGGATGGAACCTCTCCAGGCAGCTTGCTTGGTGGGCCCGTGCAGAAGGTCCTCCAGAGCTGGAGAGTACCTGTGAAGAGCCAGAAGCTTCAGTACGGTGATTTTTCAGCAACACATGTTATTCCAGAGACGGTAACGTCACTGAGGCAAATCAGTTCCTGGCACCCGGTATGGAGTTGCTGATTTGGTAAATGTATGTATTTTATTTATTTATTTATTTCTCTACAACTCTGCAAGAGCCAGCAGATGAAGTTTGCTTCCACTTAGTGAAGAAAACGGTGTTCCTTTACATTTTGTCCAAGACGGCACAAACTCTTCCACTCCAGGTCACACTCTAGACTAGGATCAACAAATCATTTCTTAAAGGACCAGATTATAAATATTTTAGGTTTGCAGTCCTTGCAATCTCTGTTCCAAATAGTCAGTTCTGACACCGTAGCTCAAAAGCAGCCGTAAGCAATGAATGGTCTCGGATGTGTTCTAATCAAACTTCATTAACAAAAAGCAAGCACCCAGAATGCCCAATAACCGGCAGGCTCCTGACCTAGGCCATAGAAATCGCTCATCGCACATCCTACAGGACACCCCTCTGACACTACACACTGAAGATCTCCAACTAACTGGACCTGTAAGACAGTAATTGGCACAATTTCAGAGAACTGAGGAAGCCTTTTATTTATAGGGATGGTAGACAAACCTCCAAATATCGACAGACCAGCTGACGGACAGAGTTCATGGGCATCGGGTGTCTGGAAGCGTGTTTGGATGTCCCCTTCCATGTGAATAAATAGACTAAAATTGCTTCAATTATAGAGGAATAAATAATAGACTTTATTAAGAAATGACTTATTTTTCTTAATATAGAACACCAAAAGGAATTTACAAAATGTTTGTTAGAATTAATGAATGAGACAGCAAGATTTCAGAACTTTAAAAAATGCTGTGTATACTAATAATAAACATTTTTATATTGAATCTAAAAAGGAATGACACTATATAATAAAAAATGTGATATGCATAAGAATAAACCTCGATAACTATATATGAGATTCATATGCTGAAAATTACAAAATATTGATGAGAGACATTAAATACAACAGAAAATTTGAGAGAGAAATTTTGTTTATGGATCTGAAGACTCCATGCTTCTAATATGTCAGTTATCCTCAAGCTGATCTATACTTCCTCCTATTCAAATAAAAATTTCAGCAGGCAATTTGAGCAAATGACAAGTAAACTATAACATTTATAGGAAAAGTCAGCACCCTAAAATAACCAAAATAGCCTGATTTTTGGATGTTTTTTTAGATGTAATATAGCAGGAACACAACACTTATGGAGAAAACAGTATAAAATCAGTGTTAGAAATACAAATGTAATAAAATCAAATTTACCACAATATACATAAAATCTAATTGAGTTCATTTTTGTCAATGTTGCCAGGTAACTCAGTATAGAAAGGATAATCTTTGTAATAAATGACACTAGTACAAAGAAAAAATAATAATCAAAAGTGAAAACTCTACCATTCTCTCAAAACTTACATAAAATTAACTTGAACTAGGTCATCTCATGGATTATGAGAACCCCCAAATTGAAAATTCTCCACAAAAAGACAAGAAAGTCTCTGTACTCTTGAGTCAAGGACATATTTCTTAGAGAGGATATAAAAAGTATATCATAAAAAAACCATAAAAAATTTAAATGGGACTTAAAATTACAAATTTCTGCCCTTTGAAAGACACTATTAAGAAATCAAAAAGACAAATGCACACTTGGAGAAATTATTTTAAAACCTCATCTCTGATAAAGTACTCACTCAGGAATTCAGTAATTGAACGATTAAAAGCTAAAAGGCCAATTAAGACAATTGAGACACTGTGCCAAAGCAAAGTAATAAATAGCCAAAGAGGTATATGAAAAGAAACTCAACATCATTATCCAGTAAGGAAACTCAAATTAAAATCTCCAAAATGCCTCCTGGAAGGGCTAAGGTCGTCAATCAAAAACAGAACAAAACGGACAGGAACCACGTCTAATTCTTTGGGCAGGTTTTGAGCAACCGCGACTTTCATCCACATGCGTCCTGGTGCCGCACACACGGTTTACCATGCAGGAAAGCGGTTGGGCAGTTTTGTTTGATCAGATAGGCAATCTGACTCCTGGTTATTTACCCAAAGGAAATAAAAACATCTTTCCTATGGAGATTGGTATGCAAACATGTATAAAGTTTCTTTCCTACTTGTCAAAAAAAGTATCTAATGATCCCTATGTGAATCTGACTTATAAAAGCACAAGGAAAGAGATATAAAATATTAAAATCATGCCTTGCCTTCCCAATCTTCCATATTTACTTTATCTTTACCAAAAATGAATGTGATCTGATTACTAAATTCTTTGGAGAGCTACATTTTTATTTTTTAATTCACTGCTTCAAGAAATTACTTGTAATATGTTGGGCTGCAATATTTATTAACTGAATTCTAGAGATTAGTACACTGGCTACTGTCTTGAAAACAGTCTTTGTTCTGAGGTTTAAGGCCCTAATTTATAGATGCAAATATACTCTCCAGACCTACCTATCTGAAATTTCATCTTCAGTCTACGTTGCTGTATTCATCATCATGTACTGAACCATATTCTTATTTCTATGTTCCTGGGGATCCACAGTTTGGGAACTTATTTGTTAGAAAATAAAAATGCAGACACATACAAATTCAGACCTATACCCAACTTTTGCTTTTGTTAGTCTTCACAGTACAGGGAAGCGAAATACCATGAGCAAAGGGAAATTAAATGAATATGTCCTTAGAAAACTTACACTCGCATGAACTCAGCGCACAACGACGGGTTTCCAAAGGGATATGAACTTGGTGCCACAAAAAGGAGAAGGAAACATCAGTTTTGCCCGGCTGACTGGCCAAAGGTCAAGAAATTATGAACTACGTGTGGCCTGATGAGTTTGATGGGGACAATGGAGAGCAGGGTCAGATAAGGGGAGTCCGTGCTCCTACAAGCAAGGACACACACAGTCAGTGATGGACATGAAAATGCCAGAACGCAGATGGTACCTGGTCAATCCTTGGTCCTATATTTTTATCTACTGTTTGGATGGGAAGAAAGAAACAGGGAAAAGGAAGGAGCAGACGGAGGGATTGAGAAGCAAGTGCTTTCCGCGGGGCTTGCTGGGAAGGCTGGAGGGCGGTCACAGACAAAGCTATTAGCTATATTGTACATTAAACTCCTAATTAGGGTCTTGATGCCCAGGAGGGACAGCCAGGAATGTGGGGCTTTCCAGCAGGGCAGCGGACACCCCAGGTGGATGGGTGCTTTAAGCCTTTTAGGCCTCTCAGAGCAAGAACAGTTTGATGCTGTGTTCTCCAAAGCTGCTGTGCTTGGCCCAGTATAAGCTGCTGGGATCAAAGCGCGCAGTGTTTCCCAGAGGCTTCCGACTTGGGAGAAGAAGGGACAGGATCATGTTTCTAAAAGCCTTAGACGTTTGGCAAAAGTGGTGCCACTCATCAGAGCAGTGAATTATTTATGTAAAGATGTAATTTAGCAACAATGCGTTGCCATATTCTCTTTGGATGGGTTGGATCTTTGAAATCCTTTTTTTCTAGGCTGCTGGTTCACAGATGAGAATATCGAGGTTAGTTGTTTTGCCGAGAGTCCCACAAGCTCCGCGGCGGGCTCGGTGGACCCTGACTCCCAGGAGAATCTCCTTCTTCCAGCTCATCACGAGCTACGGTTCTGTTTGGAGAAAGAAAAATTTGAAAAATTAACGTCGTGACCCACATTCTCCCAACCTTTGAAGTCCTCACCACCTCCCAGGCATTTCCGCAAAGTACAATCACATAAGAGGAAGAAAAGAAGGGGTTTTAGCACGACGAGGGAGACGGGTAGATAAACCGTAACATTCCTGGTCAGCACCATCCCAGGGACCTGACCTTCACTGACACGGAAGAGGCTTCTCCTGGTCCCCTTGGCAGCAATGATTCTGGTCTTCGGCCACGCACTCTTGCAGATGTGCCCCCCAGCTCGCACCCTGCACCCTGTCCTGGGGGCTCATCCATGTGCAGAAAGGGCTGCCGACCGCTGACCTCTTGAATTCCGTGGAGCTCCCACAGAGAGTGGAAGCAGGAAGGGACATGCAGTCGGTGCACTGATTTCCCCGGCCCCTCGGAGGGCTGGCTTTACCCTTGAGCGAGGTCAAAAATGACTAAGCCAATAATAAATAAGTAAGTAAGTAAGCAGATTAATGGAAGTCTATAGCTAAGGGAATGGGCCATCAGGTGGAGTAGGAAAGAGTTTCTCCAGGACGTTGGAGAGCCACCGGTTTTTATGAAGTGGGTATCTCTTAAATGGCACCAGAAGAGTTCCCCATACCTGGAAGCATACCAGCTCTACAAATTAAACTCCTGCCATGCCTTGGGGAACACACTGAGTGAGGGTTGGCAAACGCAGGTGCGACATAGCCCCGCAGTTTGCGCGGCTGAGCGGCGTGGCCCAGTGTTGATGATTCGAGAAACATGCCTACATCAGCCTCTTTGAAAAAGTCCATCCAAGAAACTCAACTTTGACCAAATAAGAGGCAAAAAAGTAAAAAAAAAAAAAAAAAGGTGTTCTCATTTTTCCCCCTCCAGACATAGAGTAACTCATAGGCACCTTTCTGAAATCACAGCTTGGAAAAAAACTGGCCGAGCAGACCCTGGGAAAATTGCAGCAGAATGGCAAATTGGGCAGGCGAATTCATGTCTTCTGCCATTTGATGGCATTTACAAGAGAGAGCGGCAGAGGGCCAGCTCTATTTCCAGCCCTGGGTCAGAAGGCTGGCCGGCGTGTCCTTCCGTCCGGGCAGAGGTCAGCAGCGCCCCTGGCAGGCTTGTGTAATTAGTCAGGGCCATTGAAGAACAGACCTGCTGCTGTTTTCTGCACCCTGGAACGGTCTGGACAACATTTCTCTGTTTCTCTCCAAACGCAGGTTAGGCTTCCTGCCCGAGAAGAGAGAAAAGCGCTCCATGAAAACAAGAAGTCGGCCGATTGATGTGGGGAAAATAGTGCATGCTCAGCGAGTGACTTTTCTGATGCTTGAAAGGGCTGTCAGCGACTCCCAGCCCCCCAAGCCGGAAGGCTAGACGTGCTGTGTTCTGTTGTTAAGGAATCCAGGACGGCGCCGGGCTCCTCCACTCCCGGCTTTCAGAAGCCTGCTCTGCCCTGTCATTGTCTGGCCCGGATTTTCTCTTACCCGTCGACGCACCGAACTTACTTTGTTTCGATCTGTGTAACCACCTCCACAGCTCAGGGCTTGAACAAGTTCATGTTTTCTGCGTAGGAAAATAGACAGGATACACACACATTCCAATAAGGAGACCCATGCGGTGGTCAGAGAGCCACCTTACCCCCTCACAGGGGAGGAACTCCCCTCCAGTCCCACCCTGTGACCACGCGTGCCCGCTCTTTCGCCAGCAGATGAGGCACTGGGCATCACATGGTTCCGCTTTTCCTTAGCCAGTTGGCACTGAGGTAGAAATACTGTTATTCTCCGCGCGCGATGGCCATCATTTTGTCCCCGACAACAGACCTAAATGCAGACCTAAGGATGTCATAAAATCCCAGAGAACTGAGTACACGCTAACCTCCCACGACACCCATCTCTTACATAAATTTTCCCAGAGTCTAAAAGCTTGCGCACGACCCCAACGTGTCAAAGACTGGAATGTGTAGCCAGGCGGGAGGCAGTCTCCCTCCCGAGACGTTTCAGGTGCACGTTCTTTGACATCCGACGTAACATTCTGTATAATCTCCTCTTAGTGAATGAGACTAATTCCTTCAGCACGACGATCCCACGGGCTCTTTCCACTTGTCCCAGGATCTCAAGATGCAGACTCCAGAGTCACACGGTCCGGGTTTGGTCCTTACTCGGCCATCTGGCCATTTGTGCATGTCAGTCACACAGCGAAAGCTGAAGGAGACAGCCTACGAGACACAGGGAGCTCTCGCAGGAGAAGAGCCCAGTCTTACAGTTGCGTTGGGTCAACACATTCCTGAAGGGCCGCGTACTTAGTCTGCTCTCCACAATTCAGGACGTGGGGAGTGAGTCACGTCATCTAAAATCCAAACCTGTTCTTTAAACATAAGAAGACTATAATGAACATATCTTACATTAAAATAAAATAAGAAAATTCATTTTTCAATGGAATAATTTTAACATTGTAAGTGGAAAACCAGTGAGTTATAAATCTCAGAGAGAAGGAAGAGGAGTAAACTAACATAACGCATGAAGCACACCTAGGTCATGCCGAGTGTTATTATAAATTAATCTTAACCATAAACCTTGACTTTGCAAGCTTCTATAAGTAATTGAAATTTCTACTCAACATGCACGGCTGAAAAGTAAGTGCCTGACTTTAAAGAACATTGCCCAGAAGGTAGACAACTTAGCAACCTTCTTAAAGATTATAAAATGAAATCTATGGTGTAATGATTGCAGAAGGACTAGGAAAGTTGTGGTTTCTTTTGTCTTGAAACCCCTGAATACAGTGCAGCCGTGGGCATGACCGTGCCTACTGCCTGGCGGCAAACTGGTGTCTCTGTTCAACCCAAGCCAGTCTGTGGATTCCAATGCATTTCTGCAGGGAAATGGCGACAGGATCCCAGGGTTTTGGTCGCTTGCCCTGGTAATTTTTTTTTTTTTTTAATTCTCATAAAGACCATATCCTTTTTATCATGTTCAAATATGCAAGTCATTTGAATCACCTCAAAACATGTGAAGAGGGATCCGTGGTTTTTAGACAGTGTCTCTCCATAAAGTAATGGGGAAGTTTACCAAATAAGAGATATCTACACTTTTTTTCTGCTGCACGTGAAACACGATTTTATACGAGGCAATTTAATTGGCGTCGCTACGAACGCAGGTCTGGGAGCTATTAGAAGTCAGCCTGTCTGAGCAGACACACGTGCCGATGGCCCGGGACACCTGGTCCAAGCAGGCATGATGACTTTGGAATGTGTAATGTGTGCATTATGAAATACTCAGGCTGATACAACGACTGGTGTGTGTCGGGGGTTTTCTGAAAATCCTCATAAAGGGACACTAGACTAAAGCCTTGGCAGATACCAAATGACTGCTCAAGGTACCAAATGACTGCTCACGGCTGCTGTACAAAATCCCCCACGCCGGCCCCCGGCTGAGGGTGTGCTAACCCCCAGCGGCTCCGTCTCGGACCTCTGCCCCTCTCTCCTAGTCCTTCCCCTTCCAACCCAACTCCACACACTGGCATAGGACTATGCCTTGCCCTCCCCTTTGCAAATACCAAGACTCTCTCGAAGTAGTGACCTCCTGTAACTTCTCTCTGTGTCTCCACATCTGTTTGGTAGCGTTTTCAGAGAACAGGCGTTCAGCCTGCAGATCGCAGCTACTCGCGGTGTGTTAACGTTACGGGGACTACTGTGATGTACGTCTTCATCGTCCTTTGCATGTGTGTAGAGATGAGTATGTGTTCTACTCCTTTATTGCTTGTGGATTTCATATTGCCCGCCTTCAACTCCCCAGAATTCATCAGCAATCCCCAAACCAATACTTGGCGTATTTCTGGGGTCATTTGTGCATGTGTGTGAGAGTTTGAAAACTGCATTGCCCTGTGCACATGTTCCCAGCTGAGGCCAAAACGGCGAAGCTCTACCTGTGTTTCAGCTCTCACACCGTAAGTAAGTATCCTCACTGTGGTATGTTTACTGAGATGTGTTTTGTTTGTTTGTTTGTTTTGTTTTGTTTTTCAACTTTGTGTCTTATCTTGGCAATTTTGCTATTTCAAACGATGCCCAGACCAGAAATGCTATCCAGTGCCGCCAAGTACAAGAAGGCTGTGACGTGCCTCACAGAGAAAAGGCACGTGAGACGCGCTTTCTTCCGGCGTGAGCTGCTGCGCTGTTGTCCATGAGCCAGCATGTCATGACCCTGCTGTGACCAGAGGCTTGCAGGAACCTGACCTCGAATTTCCCCTAAGAGTGTCAGTCCATATTCACCAAGTCAGTGTTTGTGGCAACTCTACAGAACTGAGCCACCCCATCAAATGACACCGACTGCATACACTTAGGTGTGTTTCTCTCCGTAATAAAGTCTTAGAAGAGCATTTGCTCGATCAAAAGGTATGCACCTGTGTAAGGTGTCTGACATGTAACAAATGCATCCTCCAGAAAGACTGCAACAAGTCCCACTCTGGACAGGAGGGCTGCTGGTTTCCGTTTTCCACCATGGGCTTCCCAGGACGACCACTGCTGCTGATCGTGTCGCTGATACGCTGAGTCAGTGCGATCTGTGTGCTGTGCCTCTTGGCCACTGTTTACACAGATCTAGGAAACCGAGAGGAATATACCCAAATAACTTAATTCTAATGATCTAAAACTAAAACATGGATTGTTAACTTCTGCTTCCATCTATCATTTAATTCCTTATATGCAAAAGGTACATTACATAGGAACATAAAATAACCCTTGAAACCACTTTGGGACATTAACTACATGACTTACCCTTTCAATTTTGTATCTAGAAATCATTGAAAAATCTTGTCCTGTCAACTCATATGCTACCTGTAAAGAAATAGTTCATGCTACACGGTTAAAACCAAACCCAACTTCAAAATAATTCATCTAACTTAAGTCAATTATTTCAAAAAGGAGTGTCAATTTACTGGGCATTAAAATGCCAACAGCATTTTAACTAGTGTATACATAAAGGCTCCAACAGTTTACAAATTAATGATGGCTCACGTCTAATCTCTTTTAAAAGGTCATCCTCATATTTCCAAGGTTTTAGATATAGAGCATCTAGAATTTTTTGCAAGAGATCTGTGGCTTTATGTAGTAAATCCTTGACATCTTCTTGCAGAAGAGGCAATGGCTTCTGTAGCAATAACTCTTTCTTTCCCCAACCCATAATCTACCTGGGGGAAAACAGTCCCCAAAAGTACATTGTAATGCAAAAGTGAAATACTGTCTTTTGCAAGAGAAACCCAATAGTGGCCCATAGTGCTCTATAGGTCCCCGGTACTGCTTGTGTAGGCACCCACTGCACCTGTTCGAAGCCGAAGCTGGAAACAGGCGTCCAGATGGGATGCATTCAGCTCGGAGTTTCCACTTGTGTGTGCTAGGGGGAGGTAGAAGGCTGAGGGCAGGAAAGGCACATTCTGGGCAGCTCGGGGACTGTGTCAGATAAAGGAACACAGGGCTCTCATAAGCACAGGCTGGCAGCCTGAAACACCTGCTCTATATGTGGTTAATTGAATTAAAAAAAAAAAAAAGAACAGAATAAACAGAGTGAAAAGTAGAATAAACAGTAAAAAGTAAAATAGACAACAGAATAAGCATTCTGTGAGGTTTGTTTTGATCAATGGGTAAGGGGAGAAGTGGATGGAAAGGATTTTTTTTTTTTTTTTTTTTTTCAGGACAGACTCAAATAAAATAGAATTTCGAGTACCTGGGTATGCTAGATTTTGTAGGAAGTCTGTGCTAAAAATCCAATACGAAATATAAAGTAAGTGGCATGCAGCTTTCATTTCATTACAAAACGTGGTGGACATATTATACCCCCGAAACAACGGAGAGAGTTTGATTTATCCCGGAACTGAACTACACTGCCGTGGAAAACAGAGCCCTTATGTGCATTTTTCTTGCAATCGTTCTGCTAATTGGCCACTGGGTGTCACCACTCCACACCCACCCGTGCCACACTTCAGTCCCAGAGGATGTTGGATTTTCAGATTGATCAACCTTCTAAAATGTCACCTTCCAGAATGCAACTGTTGACATCAATCCAAATTTGGATGACTTGGCTACCCCCCAAACCATTCTTTTAAAGAATAGCAGTAACAAGAGATCATGTAAACCAGAATCATAAAGAACAAAACAAACTTGGGAGTTTAAAGAGGACGGGCGGGGGGCGGGAGTAATGCTATCCTTGATTTCAGCATGGCCGCACTGTATCCGCGTAAGGACAGGGGTTTGTCTAGCCCTAGTAAATCATATGCAGTGACTTGGCTTTTAGAGTTGGTAGTTCTTTGTTTTGTTTTGGGGATTTTTGCACCTCGAGCGAGACAATACGAGTTTCAGGACTTGAGCTGTAGAGATGTTAAGGACTCTCCATATTGACCCTCATCCCTGGAATGGCGCGTACGGAGAAGATGTCACCCAGCTCAGGTCACACAGGGATTTCATGTCCGAACCGAAATTCGGGGCACTTCACTCATCCATGTTCATTCCTTTCCCTGTTTATTAGTCCAGCAAGTCGCGTTGTCACCAAAACACGCGAGTAGACAAGAACTTCGTGTCTTTCCCCTCGCTCAGTGGTTTACAGATGTTAATGACCATCCGATAACCCGGGATTCTGGAGTAAAATGCAGACTTCTAGAACCCTTGGGGTTAGGGTTCAGATGGAGAGGAAGAGCCTAAAAATCTTTTTTTTTTTCCCCACTTTAATTTTTTTTTATTAATGTATAATGTATTCTTTGCTTCAGAGATACAGGTCGGTGAATCATCAGTTTTACACGATTCATAGCACTCACCAGAGCACATACCCTCCCCCATTAAATGAGCATCTGAGTGTCCCGATGCATTCTGATGCAGGCTGTGTAAAAAACCACTTCGAACACAGCACTTGGAAGAAGAAGTTCACTTGCATATGACACCTCCGTGGGCACCACCACGCGTGTGGGTGCCTCCCTCACAATAGAGCACCACAACGCTCACCCCAGGAATGTCTGTGACCAGTGTCCATGGATCTCTGGAATACAGTCAAATGGAAAGGATTTCAAACTCAGAGACTTTAAGGGTGATTAAAAAGCTACATTTCTGGGTAGTGTTCATTGCGGTAGATTGTATGTGGTGTAAAATTCCCTTTGTATGGTTTTGAATCTTGAGGCGTTCTGACAAACACTAGCAGTCCTATAACCAACAGCACATGGCCGCCCAAGTCTTCCGCTGTGGCTAGAGTGGACACTCTTCTTTTATCTCCGGCACTGGCTTTCCCTGGTCTGGTTTCTGCCCCTGTTCTTCTGTCTTACCCAGGATGCCATAACATTTCTTTCACTTCCTTTTCTGTAGAAATTTCTACCAAATATTTTGTTTGGATCAAGATTGTCACTATGGGAAGAATTGATATGTGGCCATATTTAATCTTCTCATCCATAGACATGATATATTCTCCATTTGTTTACATATTATCTATATTATTTTAGCTATGTGTTCTATAGTTATCACCATACAAATCCTAAAAGGTATTTTACTAAATATATCGTAAGTATTTTCTGACGCTAATACATATTACTTAAAATGTCAGTTTCCAAATATCTGTTGTAAGCATATAAAAATACAATTGATTTTTCTATATTGATTTTGAACACTGACACTCACTTATTAGTTCTAATGGCTTTTAAAATAGATTTTGTACAGAGGTGATTATGTCATTTCTACATAAGTGATTAGCTGTGAATAAATACATTTTTCTCTTCTCTTCCCAATCCATGTGTCTTTCATTTTCTACTCTCACACTGTTTCACGGGGCAGAACCTATGGCACAGTGCTTCACAGAAGTGGTGAAAATGGGTGTGTTTCTCATGTTTCTGATCACAAGGAGCCCATTCTTCCAACAGTTAGCAGGATGTGAATATCAGGGTCACAGATGTACTTAAGTTGATGGAAAAAGGAATCACTTATTCTTACTTTACAGAGCATTTTTGATCAGGGACGCATGTGGGTTTTCGCAAATGTTTATCAGCATCGATTTAGGGAATAACATAGCATGTTTTATTACTGAGTTTGTTAATAGGATGAATTACATCAATTGACTTTCTAATGTTCAACTAAACTTGAATTCTTGAGGTAAGAGCTCCTTGGTCACGAATGTTATCGTTGTCTGTAATGTTGGATTTAATTTGCTAGAATTTAATTTAGAATATTCATTTCTGTATTTATGAAACATACTTGTTTGTGGTTTTCTTTTCTTATAATACCTTTGCACGACTTTGGTTTCAGGTTAATGTTGACCTAGAACAAGCAGGTAGCATGCTCACCTCTTCACTTTTTTAGAATTTATGTAGAATTGGTATTATTTCTTCTTTAAACTTTTGCAATATTCCACGAAAGATGCCTTAGGAATTTAAGGTAACTTGGTCCTTTTTGAGGAAATTTTTTAAAAGATTTTATTTATTTATTTGACAGACAGAGATCACAAGTAGGCAGAGAGGCAGGCAGAGAGAGAGGAGGAAACAGGCCGTAGGTTCTGCCCCATGAAACAGTGTGAGAGTAGAAAATGAAAGACACATGGATTGGGAAGAGAAGAGAAAAATGTATTTATTCACAGCTAATCACTTATGTAGAAATGACATAATCACCTCTGTACAAAATCGAGAGGAATCTATTTTAAAAGCCATGTTTAAACAGCCCCGAGGTGGGGCTCCATCCCAAGACACTGGGATCATGACCTGAGTCAAAAGCAGAGGCTTTAACCCACTGAGCCACCCAGGTGCCCCTTTGAGGAAATGTTTTTAAGTACAGATCCAATTACTAGCTATAGGACTACTTGGTGTTTCTATTATTTTTTTAATTAACTTCAAAAATGTATATCTGTTGTGATATCTACCTATTCATCTAAGTGGTTGAATTGAATTTTTTTGTTTTAATTTTTATTTATTTTTTGAGAACTCTCTGCACCCAATGTGGGGCTCAAACTCACAACCCCGAGATTGAGAGTCACGTGTTCTGGGGCACTCAGCTGGCTCCCTCTGGTGGAGAGTGTGACACTTGATCTCGGGTGTGAGTTCAAGCCCCATGTTGACTGTAGAGATCACTTAAAGAAAAATTAAATTAAAAATAAAATAAAAGAGAGAGAAGAGTTGCATGCTCTACTCACTGAACCAGCCAGGCACCCCTAAGCTGTTGAATCCACTACCATAAATGCCCTATCATATTTTCTGATGTTTCTGTTAATATCTGTAGGTAGGTTCTTTAATGATGTCATCTTCTAATGTTCTCTCTCTCTCTCTCCCTCTCTCTCTTTCCTGATTAGTGTGGCCAGAGTTTTCTCTGCCTCTCTTTTTTTCTTTCCCAAACAATTAGCATTGGTTTCATTGATTTTCTCTATTGTTTCCTATTTTAGATGCCACTGTGATGACTATTTCCTCCCCGTTACTAAGTTTGGGTTAGATTTGCTCATCTTGTTCTCCTCGTGTTGCGAGCTGGAAAATAATGGAGTCATTAAATTGAGAATATGCTCCTTTCTAATGTCAGCAGATACATTGTAACTTATACTCACCTGCTTTAGTGTTATCTCATACATTCTAATATGTTGTGCTTTCTTACACTGTAATGTTCTTTTAATCTCTTCTGTGGTTCCTTTTTGAACCATCGATTATTTATAAATGTGTCATTTCCAAATACTTGGGAATTTTCGAGAGATATTCATGTTAGTGATCTCTGATTTAGTTCTATTTTGGTCAAAGAACAACTTTTGCAACCTGGAGCGGCTGAGAAATCAGCTGTCACTCTCGTGTGTTCTCTATACAGAGAGTGAGATTTCATTCTGGCTCTAGTTAAGATTTTCTCTGTAAGTCATTCAGCTCAGAGATTTTCTTCCTGTTTCTTTTGCACCAAAGCAATTTGAAAGATAATCGACTGTATTACTTTTAAATGCGTTTCCTGTCTCACCTGTCTGCTTTGGAGGCCTCAGGGACATGTTTTTTAGGAAACTCAAATCAGGCCACGTCTTTCCGGGACTCCGTTCCGTGTGGACTGCCTGGTGCTTCCTCTGTCTTGTATCAGACAATTCGCGTGGTGTGTCTTCAAATCCGCTGCTCTTTCATTCTGAAACGTCTTACTCATCATTAATCTCATCCGGTGTATTTTCCATCTGACACATTGTAGTTTTCATCAATCTAATTTTGAATTTAAAAACAAAACAAAACAGAAAAAAACATTTCCATGCTTCCACTTACATTTTGAAATACAGAATGTAGTCCTTTTAATTTACTGTATCTAACTCTTAATTCTAATAGCTGTGCCAGGTCTGGTTAGGTTTCGATCAACTGATTTATCTCCTCATCACCAGATCCTATTCAAATGTTTTGCTTTTTTTAGCTCACTTGATCCTCATAAGATCCCTTAGAGAAAGGTGTAATCATCATCTCCCTTTCAGATGAGGAGGCTGACGTGTAGAGAAGTTAAGTAACTTGCCCAAGATCACACCGCTAGTATGTAGGGCTGGGATCTGAAACCTAATCCACGCCAGACGGCCTCTTAAAAATGAATATGAGGAATAATAAGCAGAATTCAAATACCTCTAGTCTGTGAATTTTATAAGCTTGGTGGAGAAAGTACAGTTTATTCTTTTGTTTTAGTGATTTAAAAAAATCAAGAATATAAATACTCCGAAGTCAGAAAAACGGAGGACAAACTGCTTAGTATAGAATGCTCTGTTATCAAAACTCTATGCTGATGTGTGAGACAAACTAGAGCTAAGGAAAGCTTAAGATCATGCGTGGAATGTTAGAGGTAACACTCGAAAGACCAGCCACGACCAGTCGTCATGGACGACCTGCCCACACTCCTCTCGAGCAACCTGCTAACATATCTTACTGAACAGCATCAAGAACACAGTAGCCATTCCTGATGATGCAGGCACCTCTAAAGATATTAATGATTATTTCAACATACATTAAAGAGGAATATATATCAAGTATTAGGACTGGACTTTTAATGTAGGTTCTGAAATCCTCTGTTGCTGACCACACTGTTCAGACTAGAGCGTGGACACCAGCATGAGAGCTTTGGGCTCCGTGTGTGAGTCTTTCCCTCATCACTCACAAGGTGACTGGACATCGCACAGGGGCTTAGCCTCTCGGACCCAGGCCGTTGGTCTCTTGGGTCGGTCTCTGCGAATGGGAGGCTCTCTAGAGAGCTTGTTCTTTGAGATTCACATTTCCAAACACCTTGATGCCACATAAACAGTCAAAAAATTTTTGAATTTCCCTTGTCCATCTTCATTTGATAGCTTTACATGAATGAACAAACAAGCCAATAAAATCACTTTCCGTGAAACAGCAGAGAAGGGTCACTGCAGGGGGTCCCACCGCCTTCATACCTCCTGCTCTCCATCAACGTGTCCTCGCACTCAGTGGTGTCTCCTGCGTGGTGGAGCACCCAGCACACACAGCCCATAACCTTCCCGTGAGATTGGTTGGAGCCCATTTCCTGCCAGCAGGTGACTCCGGGTCTCATTTGACACTTACATTCCTAAGGTCTCTGGTGTGTCCAAGGATCTGCAGCCCCTCCAGGAGCTCCCTCTCCTGGGAGTACCATTGGCTTCGCCGGACGGCTCTGCGTTCACAGAGGGCAGTGGTGTGTGTGATGTCCTGCATTGCAGGGTGTGCGTGGGGGGGAGAAAGCGTGTCAGAGCAGCTCAGACGGGTGCTAATCACCCCCTGAGCACATTGTCTCGCAGAATAGTTATCTGGCTGCCTTCCTCACTTCGCTTTTTCTCCGTCACATTTCTTCTGTCTTTACACATCTCTCCCCTCGTTCTCCTTTATTAGTTAAAGTGGAACCGCGTTATCTCTTTTGCTGAGTGGTATCTGCAGACCCAATTTCTCCGTGTCTAATGTTTTCCTCTGTCTTATATCAAAGATCCTTTCCGGCATGGTTTTCAAACAATTTTAAGAGAGTTTTGGTTTTTCCTGTTAAAATTTTTAAAATTTGAAATTCTCTACTTCAAAGAAGAAAAAAGAATACTTCACCACTCCTGATTCTTGTTCAATACAGTATTTTCTCAGATCTGAGGTTAAAGTCTCCGTGAGCTCTCAGTGTACATTGGCTTCATCTCCCTTGCCAGCACTCAGGACCCTGAGACCAACAGGTCGCATCCATGTATCCCCACCAAGACTACACCTAGTAACACCGTGATATTTATCACACACCCTCTTCCGTTCCTTATGCTCCCTCCTGGAAACCGGAGACATCCGCTTTTGATCACTTCTCCTTCCCGGAGTACTTTCTGGTCTTCTCCAGGAGTGGACCTCCGGAACCTTCTGTATCCCAGGTCGCCATTTCTGGTCCCTTCCAGTAATTCATCCTTATACCCTGCATCCTTCTCCTCCCTGACTCCAAACTCGAAGCCTACTCTCCTGCCCACCTTCTTCTCTCTTCTTCTTCTTTTCTCCTGGGCTCAGCAGTGCTGTCCTGCCTTCCATCTCCAGAATCGACCTCGCCGCTAACCTCCTGTGTCCATTTCCACCACACCCCAAAGCAAACACGTGTCCCTGCAAACACGTGTGAACACGATTGCCCCTCACGAATATGTCCACTTCCTTGGCATCCATATAGTGGTTACCAGTACCCTTTTCAAGAAGGTCCTGGCCTTGAATCTCAGGATCCGCCTTCTTTCTCTTCACTTTGTCTTCCCTAGAAAGATGACATATTGGGTCTACCTGTACAGAATCACTCACATGAAGCTCTAACCCCTCTTTTCCTTTCCCACTGCCCTGTGGCTAACGCAGGAGCGGTCTCATATTTCCTTGGATGGTGGCAACTCTTTTGCATATGGCTTTTCCATGCAGAGTTCCCATAAATACTTGTCCATGGCAAATAAACTACAACTTTATTCATGTTGCTCTGCTGCTTGAAAACTTCCATAGGCCTTAATGTTTAATAAATAACACATGTACCCGTCAAACAAAAACTCAAGACAACATGCATTTCCAGAATAATGTTACCCTGTTTCCCTACTGGGGCCCATGCTTCATTTACACTGGATCATTGAGTTTTTTATCAAACATGTCTGTCACTTTTTATAATGCCCATGCTTTGAAACTTCCCTCCTAGACTTTTTACTTATATTTGGGTTCATGGTTTCATTTTGTGCAATCTTCACTCCCACTAAGAGATTGAGATTTTACATACAGACGATATCTTAAATATCTGTGTGTCTGATTGTGTGATCTGAGCTTTCTTATGTGTGGCTAATGCTTAAAAATATTTATTCAGATAGATTGGATTATCTATTTAATGTTATTTTCATAGTTATTGTTATATATTTACCATGAATTACATAAATACAAATTACAACTGGTTTAGTTGTAGTAGTTCCCTTCATTTGGCTTCATTGTTCACTGTAATCGGTAATTAAAAAAAAAATTGTGCTGTAGATGTGAATGTCAAGTGTTGTAAACTTATACATGATTATATTTAAGAATCTCTTATCTCTTTTTTTAAGATTTAATTATTTATTTTGGGGGGAGGAGCAGAGGGAAAGAGAATCCCAAGCAGACCCTCCACTAAGTGCAGACCCTCCCCCCAACATCCATACTAACACAGGACTTGATCTCAAGGATGCTTAACCTACTGAGCCAGCCGGGCATCCTTCCTTTGTCTGTTTTCTGATTTTTACTTTCCTTTCTTTTTCTATTTCTCTTCTTCCTCGTCTTTAAATTAGCATCAGTCTTGCCAAACACACGCTATTTAAGAACGTAGTCCACACTGTCAAGAAATACCTGAAAATAATGATTTCCACACTATTGACACATCTCCACTTTTACTACTATTATTTAAGACTCCGGCAGAGGCATGCATATTGAGTGAACGGTGCTTTAACAGGTTTAGAATTCTAAGAGGTAAAGCTAGACCTAGGTTAGGGAACAGGAACAGGAACACAACCGTCAAAGTGTCTTGGAGGTGAGTGAGGAGTGTTTTTCATCCTGCCTCACATCTCCCGCACTGAGGGCAGTGCCTCCCACACACACACAAATACACTCTAAGAAGATGAGTTCAATTGAACTGCTCCAGAAATGTTCAACAATTAAACTGTTGGCTTATACTCATGCCTTTAGTGCACTGATTGTCCAGCTCTACCTGGCACAGCCCAGGCTGGGTTTACATCACCTGCTTCAGTGAGCAGGAACTGTGTCATGACTTATCAAGATGTCGGTTGAACAGGAAGGGGGGTAAATCACTGAACTCTGCCATTTACATGCTAAACGGGTTTTTTTTTTAAGAGATTTTATTTATTTATTTGACAGATGGAGATCACAAGTAGGCAGAGAGAGAGGAGGAAGCAGGTTCCCCGTTGAACAGAGAGCCCGACTCAGGGCTCGATCCCAGGACTCTGGGATCATGACCTGAGCTGAAGGCAGAGGTTTTAACCCACTGAGCCACCCAGGCATCACAGCATGCTAAACTATTTCAAGAAAACCAAAGCCAAGCACACAGCTGCTGGCATGATATAAATTAATAAGCTGAGTCTAGAAGAGTAGGAAAGAGTTATAACTATATTTTTACCTATAAAGGGGTAACGCTTTAGGTAATTCTCAACACTGCAGGTCTGAAATCACGACATTCCTTTAACAGACACGGTAATTCGTAACTAACATAGAGGTGTGCATAGAGATGTGAACTTGGTAGAGATGTAAATTCATAAGTTATGTAACATTGGTTGAAATGATGAAACACTATTTTGTTACAAAAAATAGTACTTTACACCACAAATCAAAAAGGAAAATCAACCTATCAATTATAATCTGTATTAACCAGCATACGTCGTACCTCACTGTGAGTACATGAATTAAGCTCAAGGCCATTGCTAAAAATATTCACCCTTCTCAATTTAGCTTAAATGATGGAAAAATTATATAGCTGACCTTTTCAACAAAGCTCTTCTGAACTTTTTCTTGAAGATATAAGATAGAGAATTGCTTCAAAGAAGCTTATACTTGAACTTCAAAGTATATTAAATCACATATTCTGCTTTATTTTCTGAACCCTGCAGCCTTTATTATTCTCAGAGACGGTAGTTTTCAATTGTTTCCCTGATCTGCTCTCCCCAAAACACCCCTCAGAAGAAAACACGCCCATATTATGTCCCTGCAAAGGAAGCATTCCACAGACTACGTCTGCACGTTCTGAGATTCTTATTTCTGAAATGGCACCACGGGCAGCAGGACCGGCACATGCGAGTCCTGGACGAGATGAATGCACATGGATGAAACCATTTCTGTGGCCCTTTTTTTTCCAATCTCTCAGAACAGGGAAAGGGGATGAAAAGTAGTACTTAATCAAAATACTGACTGCCGTTGGTACTTATGGGAAAAGAGTGAAATACGGACTTGCATTGAGGAGGTTCATTTGGGAAAGGCAGGCTTTTAAGGACTCCGACTCTTGCTAATAGCCACCCCTCCCCGTGTGAGCTCAGGCTGCACCCACAGCTGGAGACCCCATGTGGTCTCTGTGGCATCTGGATGTGGCCCGGTGACAAAGTTCTTGTTGATGGAATTGGAACAGGAGAGATTGACACAGTCGTGGAGTCAGGTCACTAGTAACAGAATGTGTGCACACCATGTCCACCACTTCCTGCCTTCTGCCGACTGGTCAGTGGTAAGAAGCTTCAGAGCGGCTGCCTCGAAGGCAGAGAGAGGAATTTGTAGCCTGAATACCCCTCATCTGGACCTTGCATTTAGAGCGGAAAAACATCTGTTTTTTAAGGAACTGAGTACTGAACTTTTTTCTTTTCTTTTTTTTTTTTTTTTACATCAGTGAAGCAGCTATACTACTGCATGCCCTCACAAGGAAAAGTAATACTAGACAATGATTTATTTTATTTAAAAATACTTTATTTAGGGGGAACCTGGGCAGCTCAGTAGGTTAAGCCTCTGCCTCTGGCTCAGGTCATGATCTCAGGGTCCTGGGATCGAGCCCTGCAACGGGCTCTCTGCTCAGCAGGGAGCCTGCTTCCTCCTCTCTCTCTGCCTGCCTCTCTGCCTACTTGTGATCTCTCTCTGTCAAGTAAATAAATAAAATCTTTAAAAAAATAAAAATACTTTATTTAAAAATATTTATAGTTTCCAATCAGAATTCAGTATTCAAATGCAGCGATTTAGTGGTTGTCTATGGATGGATCTATCCTCTAATTCTTCCTTTCGTGAGGAAGAAACTTGTTAGAGTAAAGTTAATGCATAGAGAATTAACAGAATGCCCTAGAAAATGTGGGGATTCTGGATGAATTCCGGGGATACGCCAGACTCCATGAGGATTGCACTACATCTTTCCATGAGCCTGTGATTTATTACACTGAGAACAATGACCCAGCAGAGACAGCCTCAGCCAGAATCCCAGCTCGTCCTCTGGGCATGTCACAAAACCACAGAGTCCCAGTGTTGTCACTTATGAATTGGAAACCCTAAAACACCCATTGTCCAATTCTCAAGGCTGTGATAAGGGTAACATGAGCTCACATCTGGTGAAGCTAATTGGAAATTTTCATGTTTGAGCAGGGCTGCTCAGGTGTGAGAGCCGCTTAACCACCTGGAAGGCGTGTGGGGCCCACACTGTTGGACGCAGTCGGTCTGGGGTAGACCTGAGAATTTGCATTTCTAAGTCTTCCTTCTTGATTCTGTTTTAGGTTTAATTTGTTTTCAGTTTTAAGGTTTTGTTTGTTCTTTTTCTCGTTTCTGGCCACCTTCTAGATGGGAGGTTAGGTTACTGACTTGAGATTTTTAATACCATTTATAGCTACACACTTCCCTTTCAGCCCTGTGTTTGAGCTTACAATTAGGATATCTACCATGTTCCCATTATACAACTGCCAGCTTCGTCTGGAGTTTAGGGTTTTGTCTTCAAGTCCAGGCTAACCTGGCTGGTATGAACACAGCCTCTCCCGCTGTCAGTTCCCATTTGCCATGTATTTTTTCCATCTCTTTCAACCTATTTATGTCGTCTGAAACTAAAATTTGTCTCTTGTCCACAGCTTATAGATGAATCATCATTTGTTTTGCTTCTTTGTTTCTATCCATCTGGATGTCTCTGCCTTTTCTCTAGTCTTTAGTCCATTTGCATTTGTTGTAATTACTGATAAGCTGGGTTTACACTTGCCTTTTTGCTATTTGTGTTTTATATGCTCTGATCATTGCTGGTGCTCTGCTTCTTGTGTGCTCAGCATATTAGATTTTAGTAGACCAATTTACTACCCTTATTTTTCCTCTTTTGTATTTTTGCATTATTTTTCTTACTGGTCACTTTAGGTTTATACCTAACATTTTAATTTATAGCCATTCAGATTGAAATAATACTATATAAATTTCAGTAGTCTACACTATGCTGCTACTTTTGTCTACTCTCCGACCTTCCTCTGTGCTGTTATTGTGACACAAATGCATCCATACACATTGTATGTGCAGGATTACAGTCTTCTAATTACCGCCTTATTCAGTATGTTCAGTATTTCAATTCAAATAAGAAGGAAAAAGTGTAATAAAGAAAAAGATACATTTGCAATGCCTTTTATGTTTATTTATGTAGTGAAGTTTACTACTCTTCTATATGTGTTCATGTGGGTTTGAGTTGTTACCTAGTGTCCTTTTAGTTTTTTTTGAAGTGCTGTTTTTAGTATTTCCTGGAGGGCAGTTGTTTTAGTGACAAATTCTCTCAGTTTTTGTGTATCTGGGAATGTCCTTTTAACTCCTTTATTCTTAAAGAACTGTTCTGCTGGATATAGAATTCTTGGTTGACTAGTGTTTTTCTTTGAGTTAATACCCACTGCCTCTGCTTCCACAGTTTCTAGTGAGAAATGAGCTGCTTATCTTTCGATTATTCCTTTTGCAAATGAGTTTCTTCCTACTTGTTGTTTTTTTTTTTTTTTAAAGATTTTATTTATTTATCAGAGAGAGAGAGAGAGAGCGGGCACAGGCAGACAGAATGGCAGGCAGAGGCAGAGGGAGAAGCAGGCTCCCTGCTGAGCAAGGAGCCCGATGTGGGACTCGATCCCAGGATGCTGGGATCATGACCTGAGCCGAAGGCAGCTGCTTAACCAACTGAGCCACCCAGGCATCCCCTACTTGTTGGTTTTAATATTCTTTCTGTGTTTTGACAATTTGATTATGATGTGACTAGATGTGGACCTTTTTAAGTTTATCTACCTGGAGACCACTATGCTTCTCACATGTAATACTGATATTTTTAATGCTTATTAATTAAAATTGGGAAGGTTTTGGATTTTCCTTCAAATATGTATTCAGCCTCCTTCTCTTTCTCTCCTCTTTTTTCTGGAACTTCTACTGTGCTTATGTTGGTACATCTGATGTCACACAGGCCTCTGAGGATCTATTAATTTCTTGTTTCATTCTCTTTTTTTCTCCTGTTCTATAGACTCGAGAATCTTGACTGACCTATCTTCAACTTCCTTATTTTTCTTTCTTCCACCTCCTCAAATTTGCTATCATGTTCTCATAGTGGGTGTTTTGTTTTGTTTTTTACCATTTCAGATACTGTACTTTTAATGATGGAATTTTCACTTGTATCTTTTTTGATAGCATTTCTATCATTTTATTAATATACTTTAGACATGTTTTCTCTTAGTTTTTAAAGTATATTTCAAATAGTTTATTTAAAATTTTGCTTTATAAATCTGAGGTCTGGGTTTCTTTGAATAACATTTTTACAGATTATTTTTATTTTTGTGTAAACACCTCACTTTCTTTGCATGTCTCATAATTTTTTGTTCAGAACTGGACATTTTAAATAATATAATGTAACAACCCAATAAATTAGATTCACCTTCCTCCCTAGGGTTTATTGGTCTTGCAATTAGTTTAACAGGTCTCTGAAACTAATTCTGTAAAGTCTGTATTCTTTGTTGTATCTGAGCCCTGGCGACTACTCTTGGTTAGCTAATGACTGGATAGTTCAACTCACACACGTGGAACCATAAAAACTCCCAGTCTGTACCACACAGGCCTGTGTGCATGTTGGGGTATGCCTTTAACACTCAGGATTTATGTGGATTTTTTAAAGATTTTATTTATTTGAGAGAGACAGATAGTGATAGTGACAGAGACATGAGTGGGGAGAAGAGGGAGAAGGAGGCTCCCTGGGAAGTAGGGAGCCCAAAGCAGGGTTCAATCTCAGGACTCTGGGATCATGACCTGAGCAGAAGGCAGATGCTTAACGAACTGAGCCACTCAGGGACCCCTAACATTCAGCGTTTCTGTCAGAATATTTCAAAGTTCCTATGAATATCTCATTCCCTGGCTTTTCCTTTTAAATTTTAGGGTTTGCTTATTTTTTTGTTTTTTGTTTTGTTTTGTTTTTGCTCCCAATTGTTACCTCAGTCTGACAGCTGCAATGTTAAACAATTGGTACTAATTGTTTTTGAACAATGCCCACGAGGAAAATGTTGTTCACACTGGGTGATCCACTAGGTCAGGTCAAGTCACTGGCAGGCCTGGAACATGGATTTTTCAGGGAGTAGTGGACAGGTCGAATAATAACCAGTGTTTTGAATATGGGACTGTAAGAGAGCCTCAGCTCTGATTGTATTCCTCTAGAGGTAGCCTGGTTTCTGGTTTTCCTCATGGCTGCAGAATGCTTATTCTCAAGTATACCATGGAGCTGGATTGGCACGAGAGAAAAATAAATTAACATGCTGGAAAAATCAGTCTTTAGAGAGATTCAGCTATTCTTGAATTAATGCAAGCCTTTGGTTTTGTCAGGCTTTGCCGGGATTCTCAAGTCTTCTACGGAAGAGAAAATGCTCATAAGTCCTTAGCCATTCACAATGACACCATTTAACAAGTAAGCTTTGTGTAACTGTGTCCCCAAATTAGCTCTTAAAACCAGAAGATTCAGACATCAAAATAAAATATCATTTGACATACATACATAAATCTGAACACAAAGATGAGGAATGTGGAAATAAAAGACAGATTTTCTTCTCGTAAGAAATAACAATGAGCCACTTTCTTCATGAATCTGTTATTTGTGGGACTCTCCATGCTTCAACAGCACAGGTTAAGTTTCTCAGAAGCATGTGTCAACTATTAGTCATGTTCCACAGTGAAGTACTTCAAGATTGCATCCTACCCCAGTGTTTAAGCTTCCACCAAGGAACTCCACAAAGATAACATATGTTAGTTGAGTAACTGCATTCTAAAACTAGAATGATTTCAATGACACTATCTTCTGTTTAACCTGAACCTCTTACTTTTCTCAAGAACTCACTGCTTGTGTTGTTCGATAGACCTTTCTGAAAGTAGTTTCTAAAAACGGAAGACTTGATTTCACTTCCAATTTCACAGTCACATTACTGCTTCAAGTTATTTCACAACAATGGTACTATTTGGACAATAGAGGCATCACTTTAAGATACTTGAACCTTATCCTACACTCCTGAATTTTGTTAGTTCCCTTATTACATCAACTTTATTTTCTAAATTCCTCTGCATATACATTATAAAATAATTTTCTTAAGATGTGCTGACATAGTTTGAGATTTTATATTGTGTTCAATTTAAATAGTTCATATTCCCTGGAACCACTCTTAGCTGTATGGCACTCATTGTCCTTCTTATCAGCAGGCTGCAGACTTGGTCCCAATGTTCTGTTGAAAATTATATTCTCTGGTTGAGAAACATTCTATCTCCTTTAGAAATTTAGAGCATACCTGTGAGGTTTTGGGCTTTTTATTTTTTTAACTCTACAATACCTTAGTTGTTTCAGTCCCCACTGGATATCATGAAATTTCAATTATAGCCTAGAACCATATATATTTTTTCTTTCTGTTACTCTGCTGAAGGATGACCATTTAACATAATTCTACACTATTGTCTTTTTTGCAATTTATTTTGTATTTCTATATCACAATACAACAGATATAACATAATTTGACTCTTTTATGTTTTAAAATATTTCTATGGGATTTTAAGAAAGAGAAATACATTGAATTGTTCAGCTTTTCATATAGGAATCTCCACATTTGCAGACTATGTGAAAGGGAGTGCCGATCATACTCATTGAAAGTAGGTTACAGAGTTTTAATGTAGACAATTTCGTGCACCATATTGTCTTCTATAATTTCCACTTTTCCTAGCTCCCTTCATATGGATCATTTAAATCTGGTCTTAATCAGACTCAATTCTATTCCATCCTTGAAAGAAAATAATAGGTAAATAATCAACAGAATGCTCTTCTGTACTACTTTCAGTTCCACAATTCTGCTCCAAAAGCTGTGTCTTCACTTTCATCTCTGTAGCTAGATTTCCTAAAAACTGTCCGCATCCAGTGTCTTCATGTGTTCGTTGCCCACAGTTAGGAACCAGCTGCAGTCTGGCCCTGTCTCTGCCATGTCACAGAAGTCATTTTCACTAAGAGACTGTTTAGCTCCCTTATTCGTTCCAACTTTCTTTTTCTTTTTTTTAAAGATTTTATTTATGTATTTGACAGAGAGAGATCACAAGTAGGCAGAGAGGCAGGCAGAGAGAGAGGAGGAAGCAGGCTCCCTGCTGAGCAGAAAGCCCAATGCGGGACTCGATCCCAGGACCCTGAGATCATGACCTGAGCCGAAGGCAGCGGCTTTAACCCACTGAGCCACCTAGGCGCCCTGTTCCAACTTTCTTAAAGCAATTTCCTCCCTGGGCATCTGGGACAACATCCTTCCTGGCGGCTTCCAGTTTTTCCAGTTGCCTCTACTTCACCTACCTTGTGAAATTCCCTTCTATTGACTACATATTAAGGATTTCTATCACCATAGTTGTGCCCAGTTTCTCCTTATACTGTCCCCACCTTCCATGAAAAGTTCCAGCTAATTTGATGCCTTCTGTTCTATTTATATGAAGATGGAAACAATGACAATGGTGGAAGCCCAGATCGCTCTCCTGTGCCAACTTGTACATCTTCTCTTGAATAGCCCATAAGCTTGCATGCCTCATGCTTAAATTGCAAAAATTAGGTGTCATTTATTTTCCAAATCTGATTCTTATTTTCCTACCATGCTAACAATTTCAAGAACTACACCTGCTACCCAATAATCTATGCTGATATTTTGGGTGACTATTTTATTTCCTCTCTCTGTTTTAACATGCCTAACGAAGCACCAAGACTTGTTTTCTATTGGTTCCAAATAGCTCCTGAATTAATCCACTTCTCATACCCACTTCCATTTCCTAGTCCATGCCCCCTTCTTTTCTTGATCATATCACAACCTTAGTCTCTTACCTGCTCTCCATTCCTCAGCACTTCATCTTCCAATCTCTCTCTCTCTCAAACATCTGGGCGCATCATTCTCCTTGTTAATGCCGTTTAGAGAGTTTACATTTATCTTCCACGTAGCAAGATCTTTACTGTGGCTTACAAGATTTAAGCCCATTTTTACTCTCTAGCCTAATTCCTGTTTCTTTATTTCCCAGTGGTTTTGAAATTATTTCATTTCGGGGAGGCCAGCATATCTTTGTACAGTGTCTTGGTCCTCTTCACCTGTTTTCTGTGCCTGCAGATGCATTGCTTTCTTACTCTCATTTGTTTGATTAAGTTTCCACTTAGCTTTTAGTATAGATGTTACTTCTCCCAGGAAGATCCCTTGAACCCTAACATCTGGGTTTGATATCTCTGTTTAGGAAGTATATTTTGCTATAAGCAATGGATGCTCATGGGATCATTTACCAAGTTGAGAAATGAGTCCAAGGTTATGCTCCACTAAAAATGTCTCAAAGTATGTCATGGATAGGCACTGATAAAGAGAATGCTCCCACTGTTGTTAACGCCTTGGAAACCAGATGTTCTAATTCGTGGGGGTTTTCTGGATTCAACCTTATTGGTACCACCATCTCTGCTCACTTGAACCTCACATCTAGGTCATGAATTTCCTCCACAACTGCTACCACATCTGAATGTGAGAGGCCACTGCTGCTCTCCACGTTGGCACCATGAATTCCATAGAGAGTGTCCTTCTCAGGCTGCACCCTTCCAACGTGCTCCTTATAATAAATGTCCTGATTAGCAGAACCTGGAGTGAAAGCTTGAGTCCTCCTTCTTAAGAAAGCTGAAGAACCTAATTCTCTGGGGGCATTTGGGACTCATAAAGCTGTAAGTTCTTTCAAAATATTAAGAATGCACAAGAAACCTGGTCAACTAGAAAATGTGTTTGATATTGACTATAATTGCTACTTTCCCTCTCAAAAGACTATTCATACTGTGTTGTGATCTCTTACTTTCTTATCTGTTCTTCACGTTGCTTGGTAAACCAGTGAGGTCAAGGATGGCACCTCCATATTCACTGTTCCATCTACATTCTCCCTCTCCTCCCTTCACTCCTACAATATGCCACAGAAGAATCATGCAGAGAAAGAAAGTGGGACTCTCCAGGACAGATGCACTTCCAGGGGCTGGTTCCTCACAGTGCACAGTGCACTGGGACAAACAGAGAGGAAAGGCAATAAATCCCAGTGCTGATGGTCTTTTATTAGACCGGATTATGATACCACAGAAAAATGGCCCAATAATGACCCCAACCAGCATCCCCTCTTAAAATGCCCTGGTAGTTCTCTCTGGTTAAGTGCACAGAGAAAGGCCAGCTGTGCCAGTCTTGTGGAAAACTGTCCTCATGGAAATAGGATGCCAGAACAATGGATCTTCCCTCTATCCCATCACGACACACCCCTAACACTTGTCAGTCTCGGGCAGTGTTAATGAGATGCTCATCTTTGCCACGTACTTGGACATCATTTCAAATTATAGGTTGTCAGCAGGATTACCTATATTTTCACATGTGTGGGTTTATGAACTCTATCATCAAGAAATGTGGATAGATCTATCTACCTTTCACCAAGACTGAAAAATTAAAGCTCATCTTCAAAGTGTCTATCCTATTTTAGTGGATAACAGAATCTTACCTTGCACAGATCACTACGTTATACTAAAATGTCTAAGAAGTTGTGAATTTCCGGCGTGTGTGCCACCTACCTACTATCTCACATTCTTCTGGAGTGTCCTCGTGGTCTCCAGGCTGCCAAAATAATGACCGAAAGTTTTCTATGTTAATGTTACTTTTTCTTTGTTTTCTCTCATTAAGTTTTTCTTTGAAAAACTGATGTTATCTATTAAGATACAGTCCTTCTTTTTCTTCCTTTACCTGGTTTTATCTTGACTCAGGCACACAGCTTTTCCTGTTTTTTTTCAAATTGCTGGGTTTTGTGTTTGCTCATTATGTAAAATCCACACGCTCGAACATTTCATTGATACTTGCAGTTTTCAGCGGTGGCCGCTACACTCATCACCCCCCGCTCACCTGTGTTCTGACGTCTAGGCTGACAGACTGATACGTAGGTTTGTCCGTCAGGGTGACTCACAGGTCCTTAATCCCAGTATGTTCACAAATGAGCACCTCAGTGTTCTCCCCGCAGCCCTCCTGCATCACTGCCATGGCCTCTGCTGCTGAGCTTGACTAGTGAGTTGCTCCACTCAATGATTCAACGTGACTTTGCTAAAACACACATACATCCCCGCCAGGATCCCCTAGGACCCTGACCTGTCTCCCTTTCCTGGGGACGCAGCCCGTGTGTGACTTGGGGTCCTGGGGTCCTGACCTTCCCGCCCTCCCCGAGGGGCTGCTCAGCCATGCGGGGAACATGGTGGCGCAGGGTCACGTCTACACAGACCCCTGGAGGAAACTAAGTGGGAACAGGGCAGCTCAGCCCTTGTCTCTGGGTCTCCTTGCTTCCCGTAGGCTTCCTCTGGATCCACCTCTTCCCCGAAACCGGCCTGATTACGGATCATTGGTCACTGATTGTCGGTTTAGATGAACATAAACTGGGACCCCAAATACCAAGATTAAACAACTGAGCATCTTTCTTTCCGCATAAACACCAGAACATGCGCTATCTGGAGGAGGTGCTCTGTGGCCCTGGGTTGGAGGTCCAGCCTCACTCTGGGGCTCCCAGGCAGCAGCAGGTGGTGGAGACCCGGGTGGGGGATGGGGAACACCACAGGCAAACCCTGTCCCTCATAAGCAGGTCCAGGAAGGTGCCAGCTCAGCTTGCGACCACCTGGAAAGCAGCCTCTGCAGGCCTGACTCCTGCCTCCCGCAACCATGATGATGCCTCCTCCTCCCCCACCAGGCTTTGCATGCCTGAGTATTTCTTTACTCTTGAAATACTAAGATGTTTTTCAGTTACTATTTCTGTATGGGATCTTCATAAATATCATTTTCCTTGAAGTTTAATCTTTGCATAATGGAACGAAACAGTTTTTTTTTTTTTTTAAATTAGGAATAATTTTACTCTCTTCTATGAAGTAAATTTTGGCCTTTTTAATGCCATAATTTATCTGGCTTTTCTTTTGAATTCACTGTACTTGCCCCAAAGTTTCGTGATTTATTAATAATTTAGACATCAGCTGTAGTTATCATGCCTTACCCTTTCTCCGAATTCACTTATGAGTTCCGTAATAATGCTGTTTGATCTGATTTCCTTAACGTTGTCTTCTCTCATTTCCTAGTTTAATTTTCTCATTTTTGTAATTTCTGTTCTAATAAATGAAATTCTTTTCAGATATTCACTAAAGTAAATCAGAGAGATTTAGTTATTTATTTATTCCTCATGAGTTCTGTTTTTGGCTAGACTGGATTTTCTGGGTTTTGCTGATATCCTTCATTACCTTTTAATCACATCATTTTCATACGTTCTGTACCATTAAAAAAACAAGCATCTGTAGTACGGAACATTACCCAGCGCTAAAAAGAAAGGAGCTACCAAGCCATGAGAAGACATGGAGGAACATGACTGAGTGAAAACAGTCAATCGGAAAAGGCTGCTTGCTGTATGGTTGCTACTACATGACACTCTGGAAATGCGGTACATTTGTGGGAACAGTGAAGTGTCAGTGGCTGCCAGGGGTTGGGGGCGGGGAGGGTGAGCAGGGGCAGCAGGAAGGATTTTCTGGGCGCTGAAACTGCTCGCTGGGATACTGTGATGACGGATACATGTTGTTACACAATTGTCCAAACCCCAGAACCCACAGCCGCGAGAGGGCCCTAATGTAAGTGACAGACATTAGTTAACAGCGGCGTGTCGTGTCCGCTGAAGCACTCAATGTTACGCCTGTTGCTGGCCCCTCTCCCTTCTGTAAGGAGAGCTGCCCCATGGAGGGCTGCCCCGTCTTACAAACCTGCCCCACAGCTCCTGGTAGCTCAGCTTCCCTGGCAGGATCAGCAGAGGCCAAGCTGTGATGGAGCTCCAGGAAGAACCTTAAACAAAACCGTGGGAAATTCTGGAGTTATAATGACCTTTCGGAATTTTCCTAGAGTTGCAGGATACTCAAGTCTGTCTATTTGTGTATTGATGGGTAACAGGTTTGAAGTGCTCTTGGAAAGGAGGTGAGCTTGGGATCTGATGCTGGGGGCCATGCCCAGAGGGCCCAAAGCCAGACGTTGTCTGCTGCTAGGAACACCAGCACCAGGCTTCAAGTCCTTCTGGATGAGGAGTCCAGGGGGAAGGTCACAGTTTGTACCAGGTTGTGTCCTTTCAAGAAAGGTTTAAGAAAGGAAGACAGGCTTAGGGAAGGTCAGGAAGAAGCAAGGAACAGCGGAGTCATTTTCAAAAATGTGAAGATCGGTCATAGAGCAGAAGGATCGCTTTTCTCTATGAATTCATTTCTCCAGTTTTAGATCTGGAAAATACCATTCTACAGCAAAGGTGTGTGTGTCAGTCCTAAAGCCCAGACTCAGCCCTGCACACTGCCACTGCACGAATGCTAAGACCAGTAGGCAGTCGGACCTCTGCCCATTTCCAGACTGCGGCAACCACATGCCCGTTTTCCTGGTTTCATATTCCCACCCCTCCAGTGCTGCATTCTTTCTGGGGTCACGTAATCTTTATACAGCAGCATATGAAGATTTATACACGGAAATAAAATGTGCCCGTTCTTTACTTCCCTTCACTGAATTAAGGCACGTTTTCACGTCTTTTATTCCTAGAGCGACCTCAAGTATCTCCCACCATGTTTCGTACTCAGCCATTAATACTCTTGTTGCAAACATGCCCGGAGGCGATGCTGAATCCCCTTGCTTTAAATCTATCCGTGTGTGTGTGCGTGTGTACTCATGTGTCCGTGTGTGCGTGTGCTCGTGTGTGTGTGTGCTCGTGTGTCCGTGTGTCCGTGCATGTGTGCTCGTGTGTCCGTGTGCTCGTGTGTCCGTGCATGTGTGCTTTTGTTCTGACATGTATATTTCCCTTCGGGAGCCGTATTCAAGAAAAACTAGAAAAGCCGAGGCTTAAAAATACTGCCTCAAGTCCCTTGTACAATGCTGCCTGCTTCTCACTCTATATCCAAAGATAAATTTATAACGTTGTTAATGGTTGTCACTGGGCTCTGGTATTCTTGAAAGAAAGCACTGAGGCACGCATCTGACATCCATGCACTGTGGCTTCCGTTCATGAGTTGTTGACCGTCACCAGCAGCTGGAGACTCCAGCCGTTCCTCATTGTGTCCAGAGAAGTACTGGGTGCCCCACAAAATCGCAGGTGTTGCTTCTAGAAAACCTTACAGTTCACAGTAGATGTAACAATATTTTAATACTGCAGGAATTCCTGATCATTCACTTCCTAAATTTTGAACAAAAATTTTTGATTCAAATATTTGATTCAAATATTATTTTGAATGTTCTTATGTAAACTATTTTCCTTAAATATTGCTGACGTGTAACTTTATTTCTTAAAGTGGTTTTGTTTCTGGATATATCAGGGGAAAAAAGAAAAGAATAGAAAGTCTTGTCTTAGAGTAAAGGGTGACCCTACTGTGGAATGCGATATTAAATATGGTCCTTGGGAGTGATAGCAGAATTAAGGCAGTTTGTGAGGTTTTGAGTTAAAATTTATGAAATCTCTACCTCCCAAAATTAGCCAGTAAAGGCTTCCCAGACTTTACAAACTAAATGTGATTTTTGAAAAGTAGTTTGAAGGCATCATTTTTGGAACGTGGTATTTCACATTCCCACCCCCCCCCACACACACACGCTGTTTATCCGATAAGAATATCTTCTACATGTTTGCTCTGCATTTGTTAGGGGACATATCTGTTAGTTCCTGGGAAACAAGTGATACACAAGTGTTCACATTAGTAGACAGGCCCACATGTCCTCCACCACACTGCAAGCTCTTTGTCACAGACAAATTTCCTGGAGAACTTCATGCAGATAAACTGCATATCTGAGCTAGTATTTGTCCCTGGAACAAATTTATCACTGAGAAATTTCACATTTTTTTCTACCAAGAACAGATTTTTGTCTTAAGTGAATGCTATGATCTTAAATGTCTCAACATTCCATGATCATTTAAAGCATCCATTTTATTGTTTTCAGGAATATTGTCTTTCGATTCGACCACCCACCTAAATGCATCTCCTAACAATTTAATTCTTGGGATATCACATTTTCATCACATGAATTCTATGTGCTTTATATTAATCTAGCTACAGGTAAGGGGGCAATCATAATCAGATTACTCAGAGTTAGACACTGAAGAAATGTCCCCATTTTCTTGCTTTGATATTTCCGTTTACTTAATGAAGAAACCAAGGCTTAGATATATTGCAAAATCTTGGTAATTCGCCCACAGTACAAACACAGTCTAGAATTTGTATAGACAAAGTCTATACTGGCACTAAGGTGTGGGGATGTCCAGTAATTCATACCAGGTAAGTTCAGTACACGGGTCTGTGTCAGTGATAAAGTTCAGAGACTTGAAATATCTTCATGCTTCCTTATTAAATTGAGAGCACATGAAGACCAGGTAATGAATCAATTCCTGAGTAAAGTTTGTCTATAACCAGCCCACTAAGTCCATAGATCTACCCAATGGCTCTGTCTTCAGTTCTTAAATGAATAAATAGACTGGGCATGTCTAAATTTGTCACCTCCCATCCTGGAGGCTTACCTAGTGGCTCAGAAACTGTTGTATACAAATGATCACGGGGACACCCCTACAACTGTCCCTCTCCCCACGTGGCCAAGACTTAACATCAGCAGCAATAGTCCAGCCCTCGGGGACTGGAAGCTACCCTTACCAACAGAAAGGCTCTGGAGGTGGTCCTCATCATATCACCATTTCAATGACCAGTCAGCATCCTACAAAGCACATGTGGGTCTTGGAGGATGAAAATATGCTTCCCCAGGCATTAGCATCCGTGCCTGGTGCTTACTAGACTGAGTAAACATTATCTGGGTACAGTCAGAAAAGGCATCAGAACAAGTTCATACCCACATGGATAAAACAAGAGTGTGATTTAGTTTTGCCCTAAGGGTAGCTTAAATATCCAACCCTCTGCCATAACGTCCTCTCGAGAGGCCTGAATTTCCCAAACAGCCTGTTGATACCACTTCAACCCACTGAATCCTTGGCATCATCTAATAGATCATGAGCCATTCCAGAGACAGATGTGTTCCATAGGATGGAGACAGACTCTATGCACACTCAGAGTCCTGCCACATCAGTAAAATATTTAGATGTGGTCAGGGGGATGCAAGAACACTATTAAGATTAAGGGAGAAATTACTGAAACTACACACCACTCATCCCGAAGATGGCACAGCAATGCCTGTGATGGGTAATTCTATGCGTCAGCTTGGGTCAGCTAGAGTGACCCGCTGTCTGGATGCTCCCGGGAGGGTATATTTCAGATGTGATTAGTACATAGAATCCGTAACTTTGAGTACATCCCCATAATAGGCGTGGGCCTCATCCAATTAGTTGGACATCTTAAGGGTAAGATCTTTAAAGAAGAGGGAATTCTGCCACAAGACAGAAACAGAAACTCTGCCCCATTTGCCATTCCTTTAAGGAATCTGGACTCCTACGGCACCTGTCAGGCTGGGCGGTGGCAGATAATATTGCTACAGCTCAGATCACACTTGTGCCCAAAGGCAGGCACTCTGGAGGGTTCTGAGCAGAATGGATCTCGCTATGGTCCCAGCGATGGTTTGAGCTCCAGTGCCATGTGGACCACAGACCTGGCACAGTCTTCCAGGGAAGTCAGTGAGGACAACAGATACAAGTCCCATGGAGAAGCCACAGTGTGGACGCTTCCGCTTCTGGATCAAGGTCAGGCTCTCTTTTGTGAAGAACTGTATATCTTTTCTAAAACAATTCCCAGTCGTGTGTGCTTCTGGGTCCTATTCTCAGGGCAGCAAGTAACCATATGGTCCCATCACCCTCGACGAACGAGGCTATCAGGGACCCACTGAGTCACCAGTTTGGGTGGCCCAGAAACATTCTACTACAAGAAAGAAGTGCTACACCCAGAATTAAGCAAAATCACAGGGCAAGACTTACACACAGGTAACAAGGCCCCCACACCATCCACCCCTCACAGAACACAACCTGCTGTCAGCACACGTCTGTATGGGTGATCCTCTATGACAAGTTGACACAGAAGGAAAAGCTCGAGCTCCACTGGCGATGGGCCAGCTCAGTGTGTGGATGTCAGTTCAGAAATGAATGACAGCCTGTCACAGAGGAGGAATTAGAAGAGAGTGACAGGGCTCCACTGCTTGAAGTAATGCCCCGGGTCAGCCATGCACATGGAAACAGAAGTCGCCTGAGGTTGGACTGCAGAGAAGTGTGATTCCTGTTGCATGGGTTGGCGGGTGCATCAGGAGACTAGCAGGGGAATGTCAGGACGTCTTGGTGCAGGAATGATGGTGGACATACGGGGGTGACCATGGAGCGCAGAGATCTTTGCATTGCATGGAATCCCCCACAGAAGGCAGCCACCCCAGAAGAAGCATTACACATCAAGATTAACAAAATTACTGTGACAACATCTAGCCTTTCTCACGGGCCACGTGAATGCTAGCATGAGGGGTGCGTGAGCTGAGCCCGCTGGCAAGAGTGGAGACTATGTGTGGCTTCACCTAGCGTAAGTCAGTGGAGCGCCCTGCTGGCCTGTGACAGTGACAATCGTAGGGACCACTTCTTTAGGAGGCCACCTAACCACTGAGGGTAAGCACATTAAATCATCCCCCTTTTATATTAAAAGGGGACGGAGGTCCATCCTGCTTAGAAATAATGCATATTCTCAATGTGAATTAACCTTTCTTACCTTCAAGGGCTTAGTCTTTTCCATTCTGGGAGGGGTTTTGGAATATTCGTTCCTTCATTCAGAGCTTCCTGTAAGAGTGACTCAATGAGGGCTCAACTTACAGCAAGAGACGGGGCTGGGTCCAGGCTGACACAACCGCTCTTCTGATCACAACCAAACCAACCCCGAAACAGCTGCCCCAGAAGCGCTGGGATGACCCGGTCAAGTCCCAGATGCTGCTGCCCACCAGGGGACCACACCTCACAAGGGTGGAACAGCCTCCTCCGGCATGAAGTGCACACTTTGGAAGATGATGAGTCTGGGCCACGGTGCGGGCAGGAGGGGCCTCTCGCCATCATCCCCCAGTGACCCACTTGGGGAGCCTTACCTCCTGCCCCTGGAAGACCGAGGGGAAGTGAGAGGGATGCCCCAGACTGCATGCTGGCCACACACTCAGTTCTTCATTGCCAACGTTCGGCGGCAAAGGAGCACGTGCAGCAGCCTCGGCCTCAGTCCTCGTGGAGGAGAGTCTGGGTCATGCTAGGAAGCCAACAGCCAGTGCTGACAGAAGGGGAGGACCCTGCAGTGGTGGGGGGTGGGAGAAGAAGACTCTCTGTGGCAGCCCCCAAATCAACCTCACTGCAGGCGGGGTGCTCTTTGTACCCACGAGCACCCCGTCTGTGTCCCTCCCAAGAAGAGACTTCCACTGGAGTCTCGCAAGGGCTTCTCTCAGGACAAGAATGACGTCCTTCAAGGGGAAGAACGCTGCTCTCTGGACCACCTGTATGCCTGGATGAAAGATGTATCCCCCCGTTACTGGCAATGCTGTGAGCACAGGGCCCCGTCAGCTATCACCCCCGCCCCCAAAACAGACACCTGTCCCCAGACCCTGCCCCCAGCCTGAAGCCACTGTGTCCCAGCATGGCCAGCGAGGGTCTGAGGAAAATGGCTGAGCTGACCCAGCCTGGGCCGTGGCTGATGGGGCGCTGCCCAGGTCCCTCGGACATCGGCAAGGTGCCCGCCGCCGCCGCCGCCGCCCTCCCTGCACTCGGCTGCTGCACCGTCTCTGCCTCCCCCTGCACGGAGCCAAGCACATGGCACTGAGCACTTGCACAACAGCCTCTGGGTTGGAGGAGGCCCGGGCTTCAGGCTCTGATTCAACATTTCCAAGTGTGTGCTGCTGGTTTGTGTTCTGCTTTTGCTTTTGTTTCGTTTTAAGAATTTATTTATTTGACAGAGAGAGAGACAGCGAGAGAGCAAACCAAGCAGGGGGAGCATCTGAGGGAGAAACAGTCTCCCCGCTGAGCAGGGAGCCTGACACAGGGCTCTACCCCAGGACCCTGGGACCATGACCTGAGCCGAAGGCAGAAGCTTAACCCACGGAGCCACCCAGTTTGCCCTTGTTTTTTGTTTGTTTGTTTGTTCTGTTTTGTTCTTATATTACGTCACGTTAGTCACCACACAGTACCTCATTAGTTTCTGATGCAGTGTTCCCAGATTCATTGTTTGTGGAGAACACCCAGTGCTCCCTGCAATCCGTGCCTCCTTAATACCCATCACTGGGCCAACCCATCCCCTCATCCTCGCCCCTCTACACTGTCAGTGTGTTTCCCAAGTCCATAGTCTCTCCCTCGGATTTATCCCCTTCTGTTTCCCCTTCCTCCCCCTAATGTCCTCCATGCTAGTCCGTATATTCCACATATGAGTGAAACCACGTGATAATTGTTTTTCTCTGTTTGACGTATTTCACTTACCAAACTCCCCATCCGTGTTGATGCAAATGGTGGGTATCCTTCCTTTCTGACGGCTGCATAATATTTCACTGAGTATGTCGACATCCTCTTTGTCCGTTTGTCTGTTGAAGGGCATCTCAGCTCCTTCCACAGTCTGGCTACTGTGGCCATTGCTGCTATGAACCTTGGGGTGCATATGGCCCTTCTTTTCACCCCATCTGTGTCTGTGGGGTAAATACCCAGTAGTGCAATTGCTGTATTGTAGTGTGCCTCTGTTTTTAACTTCTTGAGGAACCTCCATGTTGTTTTCCAAAGTGTTTGCTCCAGCTTGTGTTCCCACCAACAGTGTAAAGATAAGTACCAAAATAAGGTAGGGAGATCCTAGTAGAAAAAGAAAAGAAAATAGTTTAACACTTTTTCTTAGTACCACACTTAAGCCTATTTCATTTTAATCTTGCTTCAAGTAGGGCCGTGCAAGATTTTCACCAATGTGGATTCTGAGTTTATCAATATTAAAAGTGATACTACATTCTTCTGCATTGTTGTTATATCCTTCTTAATAAAAAGGCATCAGAGTTCACTCATTTGAGTTCTGGACCATTTGTATAGACACCAGACAATTTTCACTCCCACGTAAGTGGGTGCTAAGTCACTCTATGAAAAAGTCATCATAAAATTACTTGTCCAAGTAGTAACGAATTCAGCAGTTTTCAACTATGATAATTCATGAAAAAGTGAAAGCCAGAAGTTCTATAATAGGCATCCTTTGACCACAAATAAATCTGAAGTATGAGTAGACTTTGACCCCTTTCTGAAGAGTTGTCTTAAGAAGGCTGTTTTCTCATTACATCTAGGATTTCTTTTGTATTGAGTTAAGAGGCATGGTTACTAATGATTAGATGTGTGTGGCCAGAGTCCCTTTGCACTTTAATAAAATTGGCCATTTAAATGGAACTATATCAAAGGAGAACATTTATAAAGCTTTTCGCTTATGTGTTTCCTTTTTTCAAATAATATATCTCATTTACAACACCACATACCCCAAACCTTCTGTTAAAATTAGAAATATAATAGTGAATCCATTAATGATGAGCTTTGTCTCCTAAGGGCTCTCAGGATAAGTAAAATAATGGTAGGAATAGAAGACATACAGGCTCGATGAAGTCTACTTTATAACTCTTGTGCTACAGTCTTGCCACATTTTGACAAAAAGTAATTACTTCCTTTATTTTGCCCAAGGGCTAAATTTCCAACAACAACAAAAACAGGAAATAAAAATCACAGAATGCATGTTGAGTTAAATGTGCAAATGGATGGGAAAGCATTACTACTGAACAGTCATATAAACTCAAACCGAGATTAATTGCTTACTTATATGCTAAAATGAAGAATAAAGAGAAGTGTTTTCTTTCCATCCAAATTGCTACTTTAAATTATAGCAAACATGTCCAAACATTGTGTTGTTTTAAGAATTATGAATAATTCAGTTTGACTCACAATGATTAAAGAATTGAAATGGAAAAGAGAGACGTTCTATTTACTGATAAGTAGGTTTTTATTGCAGCAAATGTTATTGTCTGAAATAAAACTGTACACCATGTGTGGGATTCCTAGTTCAGGAGTTTATGGGAAACTTCTAACTTGTGATTGCAAATAGAGTTTGTGTGTTTTTTTAGGTTTGTTTGGGGATCTGACACACACATTTTTTGTAACAGTCTGTAGCCCCACAGAGATGAATGGAGGAGCATCACAAACATTAGTGAGGGGAGAAGAAATGTATTTCCCCTGCATGCCTCCCTTGACACTGATGTCTCAAACCAATGGTCAAGAGGTCACACCAATATACCTCTAAGCTTCACTTGTACGCCAGTGGGATAAACCCTACACATCTGGATAATTCTGTGCACTAGCAGTCTAGGATCTTCGATGCAGAAGGACTCCAGGTCCAGAGAAGTTTTTCCAGAAACTGAGTGGAGATGGAAGAGTTCTGAGGAGTGATGGATGGAGTATGTCACCATCTCCAAACCGAGAACATGATCTGGGTCCCTGAAAACCCACTGAAGGGGAGCCACCTGGGCAGGAAGAAGAAAACCAGGTCGAGGCGTATTTTCTGGAAAGCTAAGTTTAGAAAGTGTATGAAGAAGGGGATCTCCAGAGGTGGTCCCAGCAGATGTAATGTCCATGCAAGGTCAGTAGGAGAAAGAACAGCTGACCTTTGTGACTGGATGACATAAAGCCTAGAGAGGGTCACGTCACTGGTGTGACTGTCCATGTGCTGGGGATGAAAGTGGGGTTGGAGAAGCACCAAGACAAATGGAAAGGGAAGACTTAGGCTCTGAGGTGATTCGCGAGGATTTCTACAGAATGTAGATGCTTGGTGACCGACCAGTCAGACCTCTCCAACAGAGAGGGAAACTAAAGATGAGGACCATGAGCAATTTCTGGAACAATCTAGCACAATCTGGAAGAGGTGAAAGAACCCTGGATCCTGGGTGGGGGTGGGGAGGGCCTAACCGGAGCGAAAATGCCAACAGTTAGGGATGGTGAGGAGGGGGAACCCTGGGGGCCGACTGGGAGATTTCATTTAGAGAAGAACTTAAGAAAATGTCCTTTTCTATAAATTTAGAAGCAAAGTGAACTTCTGAGGGGAAGAGGGGGACCCAGACTGAACTGTGTTCATTATGAGCAATGTGTGAAGAGTTAATATGAGGCCGGCGTAGATGGGTGGGCGGAAGTGAGCAGATTGCCAGGCAGAGCTGGGAGCCGGATGAGGGTGGGGTCTTTCTCCCGTCTGTGCTCAGCATGTATCGTCATCTACATGTTCAGAAACACACGTAGGCCTTCCTTCTTCTGCAGCAAATTTAGCTTCTGCTCAGATGTAGCCGCAGGATAGGGAACCGGAATAAGGACCATCTCCTTATCAATAAATGCAAAATTATGTGCATGTTTATATACACACAGGTCACAGTATTTTCTATAAAGGAGTTCATTCTATGCGTTGTGTTTGCAATCTGCGTTGTAGTCACTCAGAAATGTATCCCGAGTCTATTTCCATATGATATACAGAGAGGAGTTACAGTATTCTTTTACACGGTTACATCGTATTCTGCAATTCGTGCAGAATCAATTTCTTACTATAGGTACTTCTTTATGTTTAACTTTTCCCATTATTAAAATAATAAAATGCCTGTGAGCATTTTGTGCATATTTTTTTTCTCATACTAGATTTCAGAAAATGGAGTTGTTGTGTTAATCATCTTTGGATACTTTAGCTTGTGAATGAGTACCCTCTGCTTCCACCTCCAGAACCATAGAGTAGATGCACTTTTCTTATTTCCTCCTGCAAACTACTACTGAAACTCCCATCCGTCATCTACAAAACACGGATAACAGCACTATGAAAGGTGGAGAGACATCAGGCCAGGCAAGAATCTCAGGAATCAAGGAACAGCATGACAGGGAGCTTTGTAGGCTTTCCTTTTGTCTCTTACATCCAAGACATGGGGTTCAAGAGGCTGACAACACAGACATGCTGGTGAGAACAGTTAAAAATGCCCCAGCTAAATCCCGGCCTCTCTAGCCAACAGAAAATAAAACAGGCATCTTAGAAAAATAGAAAACAATTGTACAACCATGACCCTACTCCAGCCAAACACTACAGAAAAATGTGTGCCCTACTCCACCGATGTCGGCAAAGACCACGCAGAACACCTTCATGTGGTCAAAGCTGCAGTGAGGACACCCCACACTCCCTCTAGACTAGAGTCATGGGGTGTGCTGGGAGGTGGGAGTTTCATCCCCGTCAGCAGGAAGGAAAGTCCACTCCCGAGGCATCAGCGGAGACCAGAGGGACTTCCAGCCCAACCGGCAGTAATAAGAAGCTACCCCCCCTTCCCTCTGAAATGGCTCAGTGGAGACTCACAATTTTCATCCGCAGCCAGCAGTAACAACCCACTGCAGTGTCCCTGTCCATGGAGACCACATGGGCGGTTGTAACTCCCAAGTCCTCCCAGCAGTCATGAGGCACACACATTCTGGGTGTCACTGGAAGCTACTGGAACATCTTCTCTTCCACCCCCACTGGCCACCGGTGAGGTGGTCCTTAACTCCCCCACAGGACCCTGGCAGAGGACGCCTGCTGAAACAGAAGACTGAATAAGGTCCAGAGCCTCCCAGCAGAACTTTCCAATGTCCATGATGCAACTAAAAATCTTTATACTAAGGACCAGGAAGATATCAAACTCAGTAATTTCAAAAAATGTAATTAATAGATGAACCACCATGAAGAGATGTTAGAACTATCTAGCAAAGGTGTTAAAGCCATCATGAGACAAGGCTTCAATTGCCTATTATGAAAACACTTGAGGCAAATGAAAAATAGAAAACATCAGCAAAGAAACAAAAAGTCTCAGCAAAGAAACATGAAAATGAATCTAATGGAAAATTGAGGAGTGGAAAATAGAGCAGTCAAAATCACAAACTTGGTGGGGGAGCCCAGCTTCAGAATTGAAGGGACCGAGGAAAGACCCAGTGAACTGGAACATAGAACAATAGAAGCCGCCTAATTTGAACAACAGAAAGAAAATAGAACACAAAAAGCCCAATAGAACAGAGCCTCAGGAATGTGTGGGACTATAAAAAAATATCTAATATTTGTGTCACGGTAGTCCCAGAAGGAGAGGAATTAGGGGATGGACTTTGAAACAGCTAATGGCTAAAAACTCCCCAGTTTTGACAAGGTATATAAACCTACAGACTCAAGACCTGTGCACAGCCCAAACAGGACAAATCCATGCCAAAATATCATGCTTTAATTTCTGAAAACTACAGAAAAATTTGAAATCTTGAAAACAATCACAGAAAAGTCGTGTCTCTCCTATAGGTGGGCATCAATTCAATTGGCAACAGTGTTCTAGTCAGAATCTGAGAAGTCCATGGGTCAAATCAAGGTAAACTAAAAAATCCGCTGCATGATGGGGCACCGGGTAGCTTAGGCAGCCAGCCCTCAGTCTCAGGTCTTGATCAAAAGAGACAACGTTAATTGATTATACTTTGTCAAAACTAAACTAAACATTTGTATTCTTCAAACGGCTGTTAGTGGGATAGAAAGACAAGCTACAGAGCAGAGAAAATGCTCATGAACCACATACCAGGCAAAGCATCAGTATCTGCAGCACAGCGAGAACCTCAAAACTCAACAGTAAAACAAATTCCAAGTAGAAAATGGGTAACAGATATGGAGAGCCATTGCACCGCAAGGGTATAGAAACTAGAGAAATGATCCCTGGAAACATAGTCTTTCACCAAAAGGATGCACAGAAGACAAAGTAGTACATGAAAATATGTTCCACCCCATCATCCATTAGGGGATGCAAACAAAGACCCTCATGAATGATCATGGCACGCTGAGGAGAATGGGTAAGACGAAAAATAGTGACAATACCAAATGCTGGTGCTTCTGCAGAGAGGCTGGATCCCAGAAATGGGTGCTTTTCAAAAGTGACACAGCCATTCTGCAAAATCACTGTGCAATTAAAAAAAAAAAATCATGTCATTACCATACAACCCAGTATAGGTGTCCAAGGTTTTTTTTCCCCTCAAAGAAATGCAGAGTGAGACTCACACCAACTCTCCACACGTATTTACGGCAACTTTGTTGTTTAGCCAAGAACTGGAAACACCGCAGTCGTCTTTCAATGACAAGTGGCTCCTCGGGGTTTTGTACGTCAGCTCCAAGGAGCATTAGTCAGCAACATACAGGAGGGAGCCTTTAGTGATGCCACAGCATGGACAGATCTCCAGAGAACCGTTCTGAGTTGGGCGGGAGGAGGAGGGAAAGAGGGAGAAAAGCAAAGAAACGGGAAAAGAGCCCATCCCAGAATGTCACAGGTCTTCTGATCCCATTAAGGTCCCTGAGTGATAAGAACGGGGAAAGGACACAGAATTCAGTGGCCACTGGGGGCCAAGGGTCAGGTAGGGCAGGAAGAGAAGTCAGTGATGATGAAATTCTGTTTCTTGGCTGTGTCAGTATTAAGAGCCTTGTTATGGTATCGTTACAGATTGGCAAGATATTATCAAATGGGAAAATGGGTCGGGAACACACAGTCTTCATGTAGTGTTTCTTACGACTGTGTGTGATTCTGTAATTATCTTAAAATAGAAACCTTAATTTTTTTAGAAGTACTATAAGTCATTCCCCAGTAGAAATTTAAACTCCCCACTAAGAAGATGATGAGTGTGTTCATTTAAACTGTCATAAGAGTGGGTATTGCTGATCACGTCCTATTTTCTGCCAACCGCCCAACTCTACTATGACATGTTTACATTTCTCCTTCATTGGTTTGGTCTTGCTGTTACCCATTATGTAAAAAAAAAAAAAAAAAAAAGAGATATTTTTATTTTATTTACTTAGAGCGAGAAAGCGTGTGCACATGCACAAGTAAGGGGAGGCGCACAGGGGGAGGGAGAAGCAGATTTCCCCCTGACAACAGAGCCCAGTGCTGGACTCGATCCCAGGACCCTGGGATCATGACCCGAGCTAAAGGCAGATGCTCAACCTGCTGAGCCACCCAGGCGTTCTCAAAATTCCAAATATATAACATACTGATGGATCCAATTCTTATTTTATGTAATAGATCTATGAAACATTTCTTATGGTAAGATTTGATTTTTAAATCAAAACTTTTTGCTCAAAATTATTTTTAATAAATAGATACTTAGATACTTAGATACATAGATACGTAGATACTTAGATACGTAGAGTCTCTGGCTCTACGTCATGTTTGGGAAATAATGCCATTAGAAACATTAATGATCTCAATCTGGAAACACTTTAAAGAATTAGATATTATGGTCGAAGCATCATGGTCTCCTTTGAAAAAAATGTCTGTCATTAGGAAAACAAACATAGACCTCTACCGGCATACTGTATGGTTTTTAAAAAGGATCTTATTTAAACTCTCTGTCTTAATGTCTACAAACAAAAACTGAAAATAAGAACAGTACCTGTTCCCTAAGTTTGTGGGAGGAATAGATGAGAAAAGCTTTCCAAAATACTTAGGATCATACTTCACGCTTGCCAAGACCCCAAAAAAGATTTGTTGTTTTGATCAATACATTAACGACCCAAATCTGCTGCATCAATTGAAAGAAGTGTTACTACGTTAAGAAAGATTTTTCTTTCATGTCATCTGAAAAAAATACCAACATTTCTTCTGCCCCGCTTAACACCAAGGGGATCTGTGTCAAGGTAAACCTTCAAATACCCGGGGCACCTGGGTGGCTCAGTGGGTTAAGCCTCTGCCTTTGGCTCAGGTCATGATCTCAGGGTCCTGGGATCCAGCCCCGAGTCGGGCTCTCTGCTCGGCAGGGAGCCTGCTTCCTCCTCTCTCTCTGCCTGTCTCTCTGCCTACTTGTGATCTCTGTCAAATACATAAATAAAATCTTAAAAAAACAAAAACAAAAACAAAAAACCCACCCAACACCCGTCTGCCTGTCTGTCCTACTCTTTCATGGTCCCGCAGCCTTGAACATGCTCTGCATCAGATGCTCGACGGTTCCCTCCTTGGCCGGCTGATTGCCAGTTCATTCCCAGGGTGGCTGCCACTGATTGCCTTGTGATTGCCTCGTGTACCGGGCTCCCTCTTACAGTCCGCGGATTGCTTGTCCGGCTGCCTCCACTTCCCTGCCTGGGAATCAGTGCGCTGCCCACTCAGCTCCCACGCAAGCCGCATCCTCACCTGGCCCAGCTTTCATCAGCACGTCTCATCTTTACGCTGTGCCGACCTGTCACAGACCCCCCACCCCAGAAGGTGGGCACTGCCCCGCTCTGTCCTGTAATCGTCTCTGCAACAAGGGTTGGCTTCCAGACATGGCCACTGGTAAGGCATGCTACCGTGTTCCCCGAGAGCCCCCTGCCCATTGCCAGCCTCGAGTCATGCCGTGTCTCCATGCTCCTGCGCTACACATGATTTATTTGTCATTAGGACTTGTCTGTTGCAAGTAAATATTAAAATGTTTGCATAACTGCAAAGAACTCTCTGAATTCATATTTTTCTTTTTTAAATACTTGTTTAATTTTATCTTCTCTCCCATCCCTTATTAATGTCCCCAAAGTATTTATTTCCATCTTACAGAATTGTTTCCAGTTAAGATTTTCTGTGGTCAAAGGGTTTTCCTTTTCTTCTTACTATTCAGTGAACTGTAAACGCAGTGACTTCTGATACACAGCCTTTATTTCTCTTTCAGTTCTCTTATAGTTTTCTTTTTCCTTATTTTTTACCATTTTTTTTACCAATTTTATAACTTATGTTGACTAACCACTTAAAATTCTGTTTTATTTCATGCTCATAGCACGATCTTTAAGCTTTGCTCTCATTCAGTTGTTTACTTTCCAAATTATCTTTTCCTCTTCTCCACTGTCTTACCTTTTTAAAGTTGATCAAAATATTACTTAATTTTATATTTTAAAAATCCTTTCATGTTCTGCTAAGAGTAGTTTCAGAATTTCATAAACGTCAAAACTAAAATGATTCAGAGGCCTTTATTGGAATTAAATTTATAAAATTCAATATATACTACCTTAGAAATGAATGAGTTAATTGATATTATTAGTACATGGACATTCTTTTCTGTATTTTGAATCTATTCATTAACACTAAGTGTCACCAGTTGCATTAGATAGACAAAAATGCCCATTAAATAAAATTCTGAGAAGCAAGTGAAAACCTACGTATGATAGCTCAAAAACATGGGTGCTTTGAACCCATGTATTTTGTATTAGAAAGACAGAAATACTTTGTATCATTAACAGATAACTGGGTGTTTTATTTGTAAAAATAAATTTTAAAATGACCAAGTACAATATAGTTTCTAAACAATGGCATCCAAATTTAATTCTAGGAAGGTAAATCTGGAATTAAGTTTGTGATAAAGATGACAAGAAGCTCAAGGTAGGTTTCCAAACAGCCTTTGGTGGTTAACAGAGAAAAAATAGCAGTTTCTTTTTATGCCGGACCTTAAAATTCTAAACTGTTCCCATTTTATTCACTCGTCTGTTGTTAGGGGTTTCAAATAAACATCTCAGGTTTTTGTTGTCGTATACTGTGTGATAAAACACACATGCCATAAAACCATCTTAGCCATTTTAAATATATAATTCTTTGTAATTAATTACATGCACATGGTCATTCAACCATTACCACCATCCATCCGTAGAACCTTCTCCTCTTCCCTAACCAAAACTCTGAGCCTACTAAAGAGGGACTCCCCACCCCGCACACCGCAGCCCCGGCACCCACTCTGCTCCTCCTGTCTCTGTGACTGGATATTCCAGGAACCACGTAGAAGTGGAATCACAGCCCTTTGATGACTGGCTTATTCCCTTAGCATCATGTCCTCAAGGTTCACCCATCTTGTAGCATGAGTCACGTTTTTTATTTTTTAATTATTTTAAAGATTTTATTCATTTGTTTTTTATTTATTAGAGAGAGAGAGAGAGAAAGAAAGCAGGGGCCGGGGCAGAGGCAGAGGGGGAAGCAGGGTCCTCCCTGAGCAAGAGCCCAACATGGAGCCTGACCCTGGGACCCTGGGAGCTTGACCTGAGCCACAGGCAGATGCTTAACTGACTGAACCACACAGGCACCCCTGTGTCATGCTTTTTAGACATGAATCATACCCCTTCATGAGGCTGAATGTTATTCTGTGTTATGTATACACCACGTTTTGTTCTTTTATTCTTCTGTCAGTGGGTGCTGTGAGTAATGACCCTATGAATGCGGGAAAATGAGGATCTCTCTGAGCTGTTCTCTTTACTTCTCTTAGTACTTCTTACCCAGAAGGGGAACAGCTAGTTCCAGGGATAATTCTAGGCTTACGTTTCTGAGGAACGTCCACCCCGTTTTCCATAGCCGCGACACCATTCACTGTACTTCCCACCAGCATGCAGACAGGGTCCAACGTATCCACATCCTTACCAAGACGCGTTCTGTTGTCCCTTTCCATACTAGACCTCCTAGTGGGTACGGAGTGGTATCTCACCGTGTTTCATATGAATTTCCTACGGGAGAGTTCTGTTGAGCATCTTTTCAAGGATTATTTGGCCATTGGTGTATCTTGTTTGGAAAAATGTCCATTCAGTTCCTTTGACCACTTTTAAATGGTGCCATTGTTCAATTTAGGAGTTACTTAATCATTTTTAGATAAAACCCTGTACCAGATATATAATTTGAAAATTATTTCTCCCAATTCCACAGGCTGTCACTCCCTCTGTTGACTTCGCCCTCCTTTGATACACGTAAGATTTTAATTCTGATAAACATCAAATTACACATTCCCTTGGTCATAGCCAAGAAATCATTGTCAAATTCTATGTCTTAAAGCTTCTCATCCCAATTTTCTTCTTAGAGTGTCAGTTCTTGCATTCAGGTCTTTGCTACATGATAAAAGATAAAGGTCCAACGTCACTACGGAAATCTGGTTTTCTCAAATCTGGTTTTCGAAAAGACAATTCTTGCCCCATGGTGTGGTCCAAGCACTTGTCAGAAATCATGTGGCCTTCTAGGAGAGTTTATTTCTGGGCTCAGCATTCCATTGGTCTCTAGTACTGTTTCTAGGCCACCATCACACAGTCTTAATTACCATAGTTTGTAATATGTCTTGAAATCAGGAACTGGAAGGCCTCCAACTTTTCCTTTCTCAAGATCATTTGGGCTATTCAGGGTCCTTTGAGGTGTCACTTGAGCTTTAGGATGGAGTGTTCTATTCTGGGAGAAAAAGAATCATTGAGATTTGCTAGAGATTGCACTGAACCTATATACTGCTTTGGGTAGAATTGACATTTTAGCAGCATTAAGTCTTCCAATCCAGGAAGAGGTGATTTTTTCCAACCTTTTTGTGTTTTTTTAAAATTTATTTTAGCAATATTGTTGTAGCTTTCATTGTACAAAAACTTCACCACCTTGGTTAAATTTATTCTTAAATTTTTATTCTTTTTGATGCTATTGTAAGTGAGACTGTTTTCTGAATTTTCCTTTTGGAAACACAATGATTTCTGGCATTGATTTTGTACTGTAACCTTGCTGAATTTGCACCTTAGTTCCAACGCTTTTTTTTTTTTTTTTTTAATGGAATTCCTCTGGTTTTTAAACAAGCCAAAACTTTCCATGGCTTCCAAAGGCACTAAAATCAGCATTTTACTGTATAGAAGGTAAAGTGCCATCTGGCAACTGCCAGTTAAAGTTAGCCGACGTTATATTTAGGTTCAAATTTGTTGTATTTTAATATTATGTTTTCTACATGGTTTAGACGAACACATTGCAGGGAAAAATAACTATTTTTTTTTTTTCTGCACAGCTGGATGGAAAATATTTAAGAGTGTTTAACACCCACAGCAGCAAAACTGTAGAGCTCTTACCCAATTTTGTATTATTAGTCTATAAATCTTTTCTATGCCTGACTAGGGGCAACGTAATCCCCAAGTAGAGGTCTAATTCAAGAATTAATGTAATGTTAGGAGAATGCTGCTTCCTCTGACATCCTTGGGCTGAAAGACAGGGATAATATTCAAAATCTTTCAAGGTGGTGTAGACGAGCTTCCGACACCCAGGAACATCGTGTCCAGCAGGAAGGCCCCGAAGGCGGTAACGAGTGTCCAGCATCGTCCGGATGGCAGGGCGTGACGGTGCGCTTTGAAACAGGAACACGGCGGCCACCCTGCCACCGGGCTGAGGAGGCACTGAGTGCAAGAATGCCAGGAAACTGGGCCGCTCGCTGGGTTTTCAGCCTTCCCAGCTTCGGCTCTTCCAGCCCCAGGAAACAAAAGCCATCTCTTACAGTAGCAGCCCTCTGGTTCAAGGAGACACAACGTGGTAAACGTTAGTGACCGTCTTCCAAAGGGGGCCGTGGGTTGACCTTGAGTGTGCGTATAATGAGTCAGCTGGAACGGGAATCTAACGTTCTCTGTCAGTGTGTTTTTATTCTGGGTCCTGTGTGGTCTGCTTAGGGACTGTTTTGTGCCGCCACTTCCCACGAACCCAGGGACCGCAGTGTTTCCTCCGTGTCGGTTCACAACCTGCCCTCCGGAGTCCATCCTCGCCTCGCCCTCCCCAGGGACACACAGTTTTCTGGCTACAGGAAAATACCGTCAGGGCGCGGGTACTGGGGATGTGTGTGGGATCCCTCCCTTCCACGGCCGCGCAGTAAAGGAGCCTTCCCTGATCTGCGTAGGTCTTTGGCATCCAAGCCCCTGCTGTCTGGGGAGGAGGTCGAGTCACCTTCTGTGTCTGGTCCTCAGAACATGAGCCCTTCATCCTTCCTACTCAGCCCGAACGCCCAGCCCCCTCGGGCCACAGCAACTGGGGGGACTTCCTTGCAAATGCACAGAGTGTCTCTTGCCTTTTGATGAAAACACACACGTTCAGGAGCTCCCACACCGTCTCCTGAGCACACTGGTCTTCCACAGGAAAATGTCTTTCTCTCCCCCCATGCCGTGCTCCCCGGTTCCAGCAGAAACCAGCCTACAGGTCTTCCCAGCATTTGACCCCACCTTCGTGGAGCCCTCCTGTGACCCCCTGCTCTCCCTCCTGCCCCGCGCAGTGTCCCTGCAGGCACGGGTAGTTTTCTGATCACCGTCAAGCGCTCGGCAGCGCCTGAGCTGGGGAACCTGAGAAAACATGGCCTGGCTCTGAGCTGTGTCCGTAACCCGGAGCCTGGGGTGCAGCTCACCGTCCCAACCTGAGCTGTGTCCGTAACCCGGAGCCTGGGGTGCAGCTCACGGTCCCAACCTGAGCTGTGTCCGTAACCCGGAGCCTGGGGTGCAGCTCACCGTCCCAA